>NC_082716.1:93120375-93313993 GCF_030144855.1 Hypanus sabinus | reverse complement strand
CCAGACTAGTTACGTACACAACCTTACCACAGAATGCATTGAATAGAAAGTAATGCATTCAACTCAATGGAGTGTACAGTTCAATTTTGCTGATAGCTACTATGTGCTAACATGATGTAAACATTGTTAGCACACTAACCATATGATTTAGAGTTGTCTGCAACCAATTTTATGAGTGTGCTACCTATTCTCCAGAAGTTACTTTCAGTAACATTACCTTCGCTACACAGTGGAACTTTAGCCTTTGCCGAATTGAACCAAGTCAATGGATGTTCCAATGTAAATGGTACCAGGTAGGTTACTGAATTCAGCTTGCATTGGAGTTTTCCATGGCACTGAACACTCTACATGCAATATGTATACAGTTCCAAACCACACAGAGTAGTTATGTACATAACCTTACCACAGAATGCATTGAATATAAAGTAATGAATTCTACTCGAAGGAGCGTACAGTTCAATTTTGCTGATAACTACTATGTGCTAACATGATGTAAACATTGTTAGCACCTTAACCATATGATTCAGAGTTGTCTGCAACCAATTTTATGAGTGTGGACCTATTCTCCAGAAGTTACTTTCAGTAACATTACCTTCTCTACACAGTGGAACTTTAGCCTTTGCAGAAGTAAGCCAAGTCAGTGGCTGATCCAAAGTAAATGGTACCAGGTAGGTTACTGAATTCACCTTGCATTGGAGTATTCCATGTCACTGAGCACTCTACATGCAATATCTATACAGTTCCAAATCACCCAGAGTAGTTATGCACACAACCTTACCACAGAATGTATTGAATAGAAAGTAATGCATTCAACTCAATGGAGTGTACAGTTCAATTTTGCTGATAGCTACAATGTGCTAACATGATGTAAACATTGTTAGCACACTAGCCATATGATTTAGAGTTGTTTGCAACCAATTTTATGAGTGTGCTACCTATTCTCCAGAAGTTACTTTCAGTAACATTACCTTCTCTACACAGTGGAACTTTAGCCTTTGCAGAATTGAACCAAGTGAATGGCTGTTCCACTGTAAATGGTACCAGGTAGGTTACTGAATTCAGCTTGCATTGGAGTATTCCATGGCACTGAGCACTCTACATGCAATATCTATACAGTTCCAAATCACCCAGACTAGTTATGTACACAACCTTACCACAGAATGCATTGAATAGAAAGTAATGCATTCAACTCAAAGGAGTGTACAGTTCAATTTTGCTGATAGCTACTATGTGCTAACATGATGTAAACATTGTTAGCACACTAACCATATGATTTAGAGTTGTCTGCAACCAATTTTATGAGTGTGCTACCTATTCTCCAGAAGTTACTTTCAGTAACATTACCTTCTCTACACAGTGGAACTTTAGCCTTTGCAGAATTGAACCAAGTCAATGGCCATCACATTGTAAATGGTACCAGGTAGGTTACTGAATTCAGCTTGCATTGGAGTTTACCATGGCACTGAGCACTCTACATGCAATATCTATACAGTTCCAAATCACCCAGAGCAGTTATGTACACAACCTCACCACAGAATGCATTGAATAGAAAGTAATTCATTCAACTCAATGGAGTGTACAGTTCAATTTTGCTGATAACTACTATGTGCTAACATGATGTAAACATTGTTAGCACACTAGCCATATGATTTAGAGTTGTTTGCAACCAATTTTATGAGTGTGCTACCTATTCTCCAGAAGTTACTTTCAGTAACATTACCTTCGCTACACAGTGGAACTTTAGCCTTTGCAGAATTGAACCAAGTCAATGGCCATCACATTCTAAATGGTAACAGGTAGGTTACTGAATTCAGCTTGCATTGGAGTTTTCCATGGCACTGAGCACTCTACATGCAATATCTACACAGTTCCAAATCACCCAGAGTAGTTATGTACACAACCTTACCACAGAATGCATTGAATAGAAAGTAAATCATTCAACTCAATTGAGTGTACAGTTCAATTTTGCTGATAGCTACTATGTGCTAACATGATGTAAACATTGCTAGTACACTGACCATATGATTTAGAGTTGTCTGCAACCAATTTTATGAGTGTGCTACCTATTCTCCAGAAGTTACTTTCAGTAACATTACCTTCTCTACACAGTGGAACTTTAGCCTTTGCAGAATTGAACCAAGTGAATGGCTGTTCCACTGTAAATGGTACCAGGTAGGTTACTGAATTCAGCTTGCATTGGAGTATTCCATGGCACTGAGCACTCTACATGCAATATCTATACAGTTCCAAATCAACCAGACTAGTTACGTACACAACCTTACCACAGAATGCATTGAATAGAAAGTAATGCATTCAACTCAATCGAGTGTACAGTTCAATTTTGCTGATAGCTACTATGTGCTAACATGATGTAAACATTGTTAGCACACTAACCATATGATTTAGAGTTGTCTGCAACCAATTTTATGAGTGTGCTACCTATTCTCCAGAAGTTACTTTCAGTAACATTACCTTCTCTACACAGTGGAACTTTAGCCTTTGCAGAATTGAACCAAGTCAATGGCCATCACATTGTAAATGGTACCAGGTAGGTTACTGAATTCAGCTTGCATTGGAGTTTACCATGGCACTGAGCACTCTACATGCAATATCTATACAGTTCCAAATCACCCAGAGTAGTTATGTACACAACCTCACCACAGAATGCATTGAATAGAAAGTAATTCATTCAACTCAATGGAGTGTACAGTTCAATTTTGCTGATAACTACTATGTGCTAACATGATGTAAACATTGTTAGCACACTAGCCATATGATTTAGAGTTGTTTGCAACCAATTTTATGAGTGTGCTACCTATTCTCCAGAAGTTACTTTCAGTAACATTACCTTCTATATAGAGTGGAACTTTAGCCTTTGCAGAATTGTACCAAGTCAATGGCCACCACAGTGTAAATGGTACCAGGTAGGTTACTGAATACAGCTTGCATTGGAGTATTCCATGGCACTGAGCACTCTACATGCAATATCTATACAGTTCCAAACCACCCAGTGTAGTTATGTACACAACCTTACCACAGAATGCATTGAATAGAAAGTAATGCATTCAACTCAATGGAGTGTACAGTTCAATTTTGCTGATAGCTACAATGTTCTAACATGATGTAAACATTGTTAGCACACTAGCCATATGATTTAGAGTTGTTTGCAAACAATTTTATGAGTGTGCTACCTATTCTCCAGAAGTTACTTTCAGTAACATTACCTTCTCTACACAGTGGAACTTTAGCCTTTGCAGAATTGAACCAAGTGAATGGCTGTTCCACTGTAAATGGTACCAGGTAGTTTACTGAATTCAGCTTGCATTGGAGTATTCCATGGCACTGAGCACTCTACATGCAATATCTATACAGTTCCAAATCACCCAGACTAGTTACGTACACAACCTTACCACAGAATGCATTGAATAGAAAGTAATGCATTCAACTGAAAGGAGTGTACAGTTCAATTTTGCTGATAGCTACTATGTGCTAACATGATGTAAACATTGTTAGCACACTAACCATATGATTTAGAGTTGTCTGCAACCAATTTTATGAGTGTGCTACCTATTCTCCAGAAGTTACTTTCAGTAACATTACCTTCTCTACACAGTGGAACTTTAGCCTTTGCAGAATTGAACCAAGTCAATGGCCATCACATTGTAAATGGTACCAGGTAGGTTACTGAATTCAGCTTGCATTGGAGTTTACCATGGCACTGAGCACTCTACATGCAATATCTATACAGTTCCAAATCACACAGAGTAGTTATGTACACAACCTCACCACAGAATGCATTGAATAGAAAGTAATTCATTCAACTCAATGGAGTGTACAGTTCAATGTTGCTGATAACTACTATGTGCTAACATGATGTAAACATTGTTAGCACACTAGCCATATGATTTAGAGTTGTTTGCAACCAATTTTATGAGTGTGCTACCTATTCTCCAGAAGTTACTTTCAGTAACATTACCTTCGCTACACAGTGGAACTTTAGCCTTTGCCGAATTGAACCAAGTCAATGGCTGTTCCAATGTAAATGGTACCAGGTAGGTTACTGAATTCAGCTTGCATTGGAGTTTTCCATGGCACTGAACACTCTATATGCAATATGTATACAGTTCCAAACCACCCAGAGTAGTTATGTACATAACCTTACCACAGAATGCATTGAATATAAAGTAATGCATTCTACTCGAAGGAGCGTACAGTTCAATTTTGCTGATAACTACTATGTGCTAACATGATGTAAACATTGTTAGCACACTAGCCATATGATTTAGAGTTGTTTGCAACCAATTTTATGAGTGTGCTACCTATGCTCCAGAAGTTACTTTCAGTAACTTTACCTTCTCTACACAGTGGAACTTTAGACTTTGCAGAAGTAAGCCAAGTCAGTGGCTGATCCAAAGTAAATGGTACCAGGTAGGTTACTGAATTCACCTTGCATTGGAGTATTCCATGTCACTGAGCACTCTACATGCAATATCTATACAGTTCCAAACCACCCAGTGTAGTTATGTACACAACCTTACCACAGAATGCATTGAATAGAAAGTAATGCATTCAACTCAATGGATTGTACAGTTCAATTTTGCTGATAGCTACTATGTGCTAACATGATGTAAACATTGCTAGTACACTGACCATATGATTTAGAGTTGTCTGCAACCAATTTTATGAGTGTGCTACCTATTCTCCAGAAATTACTTTCAGTAACATTACCTTCTCTACACAGTGGAACTTTAGCCTTTGCAGAATTGAACCAAGTCAATGGCCATCACATTCTAAATGGTAACAGGTAGGTTACTGAATTCAGCTTGCATTGGAGTTTTCCATGGCACTGAGCACTCTACATGCAATATCTACACAGTTCCAAATCACCCAGAGTAGTTATGTACACAACCTTACCACAGAATGCATTGAATAGAAAGTAAATCATTCAACTCAATTGAGTGTACAGTTCAATTTTGCTGATAACTACTATGTGCTAACATGATGTAAACATTGTTAGCACACTAGCCATATGATTTAGAGTTGTTTGCAACCAATTTTATGAGTGTGCTACCTATGCTCCAGAAGTTACTTTCAGTAACTTTACCTTCTCTACACAGTGGAACTTTAGCCTTTGCAGAAGTAAGCCAAGTCAGTGGCTGATCCAAAGTAAATGGTACCAGGTAGGTTACTGAATTCAGCTTGCATTGGAGTATTCCATGTCACTGAGAACTCTACATGCAATATCTATACAGTTCCAAATCACCCAGAGTAGTTATGTACACAACCTCACCACAGAATGCATTGAATAGAAAGTAATTCATTCAACTCAATGGAGTGTACAGTTCAATTTTGCTGATAACTACTATGTGCTAACATGATGTAAACATTGTTAGCACACTAGCCATATGATTTAGAGTTGTTTGCAACCAATTTTATGAGTGTGGACCTATTCTCCAGAAGTTACTTTCAGTAACATTACCTTCTCTACACAGTGGAACTTTAGCCTTTGCAGAAGTAAGCCAAGTCAGTGGCTGATCCAAAGTAAATGGTACCAGGTAGGTTACTGAATTCACCTTGCATTGGAGTATTCCATGTCACTGAGCACTCTACATGCAATATCTATACAGTTCCAAACCACCCAGTGTAGTTATGTACACAACCTTACCACAGAATGCATTGAATAGAAAGTAATGCATTCAACTCAATGGAGTGTACAGTTCAATTTTGCTGATAGCTACTATGTGCTAACATGATGTAAACATTGCTAGTACACTGACCATATGATTTAGAGTTGTCTGCAACCAATTTTATGAGTGTGCTACCTATTCTCCAGAAGTTACTTTCAGTAACATTACCTTCTCTAGACAGTGGAACTTTAGACTTTGCAGAATTGAACCAAGTCAATGGCCATCACATTCTAAATGGTACCAGGTAGGTTACTGAATTCAGCTTGCATTGGAGTTTTCCATGGCACTGAGCACTCTACATGCAATATCTACACAGTTCCAAATCACCCAGAGTAGTTATGTACACAACCTTACCACAGAATGCATTGAATAGAAAGTAAATCATTCAACTCAATTGAGTGTACAGTTCAATTTTGCTGATAACTACTATGTGCTAACATGATGTAAACATTGTTAGCACACTAGCCATATGATTTAGAGTTGTTTGCAACCAATTTTATGAGTGTGCTACCTATTCTCCAGAAGTTACTTTCAGTAACATTACCTTCTCTACACAGTGGAACTTTAGACTTTGCAGAATTGAACCAAGTCAGTGGCTGTTCCACTGTAAATGGTACCAGGTAGGTTACTGAATTCAGCTTGCATTGGAGTATTCCATGGCACTGAGCACTCTACATGCAATATCTATACAGTTCCAAACCACCCAGTTTAGTTATGTACACAACCTTACCACAGAATGCATTGAATAGAAAGTAATTCATTCAACTCAATGGAGTGTACAGTTCAATTTTGCTGATAACTACTATGTGTAAACATGATGTAAACATTGTTAGCACACTAGCCATATGATTTAGAGTTGTTTGCAACCAATTTTATGAGTGTGCTACCTATTCTCCAGAAGTTACTTTCAGTAACATTACCTTCTCTACACAGTGGAACTTTAGCCTTTGCAGAATTGAACCAAGTGAATGGCTGTTCCACTGTAAATGGTACCAGGTAGGTTACTGAATTCAGCTTGCATTGGAGTATTCCATGGCACTGAGCACTCTACATGCAATATCTATACAGTTCCAAATCACCCAGACTAGTTACGTACACAACCTTACCACAGAATGTATTGAATAGAAAGTAATGCATTCAACTCAATGGAGTGTACAGTTCAATTTTGCTGATAACTACTATGTGCTAACATGATGTAAACATTGTTAGCACACTAACCATATGATTTAGAGTTCTCTGCAACCAATTTTATGAGTGTGCTACCTATTCTCCAGAAGTTACTTTCAGTAACATTACCTTCTCTACACAGTGGAACTTTAGCCTTTGCAGAATTGAACCAAGTCAATGGCCATCACATTGTAAATGGTACCAGGTAGGTTACTGAATTCAGCTTGCATTGGAGTTTACCATGGCACTGAGCACTCTACATGCAATATCTATACAGTTCCAAATCACCCAGAGTAGTTATGTACACAACCTCACCACAGAATGCATTGAATAGAAAGTAATTCATTCAACTCAATGGAGTGTACAGTTCAATTTTGCTGATAACTACTATGTGCTAACATGATGTAAACATTGTTAGCACACTAGCCATATGATTTAGAGTTGTTTGCAACCAATTTTATGAGTGTGCTACCTATTCTCCAGAAGTTACTTTCAGTAACATTACCTTCTCTACACAGTGGAACTTTAGACTTTGCAGAATTGAACCAAGTCAGTGGCTGTTCCACTGTAAATGGTACCAGGTAGGTTACTGAATTCAGCTTGCATTGGAGTATTCCATGGCACTGAGCACTCTACATGCAATATCTATACAGTTCCAAACCACCCAGTGTAGTTATGTACACAACCTTACCACAGAATGCATTGAATAGAAAGTAATTCATTCAACTCAATGGAGTGTACAGTTCAATTTTGCTGATAACTACTATGTGTAAACATGATGTAAACATTGTTAGCACACTAGCCATATGATTTAGAGTTGTTTGCAACCAATTGTATGAGTGTGCTACCTATTCTCCAGAAGTTACTTTCAGTAACATTACCTTCTCTACACAGTGGAACTTTAGCCTTTGCAGAATTGAACCAAGTGAATGGCTGTTCAACTGTAAATGGTACCAGGTAGGTTACTGAATTCAGCTTGCATTGGAGTATTCCATGGCACTGAGCACTCTACATGCAATATCTATACAGTTCCAAATCACCCAGACTAGTTACGTACACAACCTTACCACAGAATGCATTGAATAGAAAGTAATGCATTCAACTCAATGGAGTGTACAGTTCAATTTTGCTGATAGCTACTATGTGCTAACATGATGTAAACATTGTTAGCACACTAACCATATGATTTAGAGTTGTCTGCAACCAATTTTATGAGTGTGCTACC
Organism: Hypanus sabinus; assembly: GCF_030144855.1. Lineage (NCBI taxonomy): Eukaryota > Metazoa > Chordata > Chondrichthyes > Myliobatiformes > Dasyatidae > Hypanus > Hypanus sabinus. Next base: position 93,305,914 of record NC_082716.1, on the reverse strand, counting down.
TATTCTCCAGAAGTTACTTTCAGTAACATTACCTTCTCTACACAGCGGAACTTTAGCCTTTGCAGAATTGAACCAAGTCAATGGCCATCACATTGTAAATGGTACCAGGTAGGTTACTGAATTCAGCTTGCATTGGAGTTTACCATGGCACTGAGCACTCTACATGCAATATCTATACAGTTCCAAATCACCCAGAGTAGTTATGTACACAACCTCACCACAGAATGCATTGAATATAAAGTAATGCATTCTACTCGAAGGAGCGTAGAGTTCAATTTTGCTGATAACTACTATGTGCTAACATGATGTAAACATTGTTAGCACACTAGCCATATGATTTAGAGTTGTTTGCAACCAATTTTATGAGTGTGCTACCTATGCTCCAGAAGTTACTTTCAGTAACTTTACCTTCTCTACACAGTGGAACTTTAGCCTTTGCAGAAGTAAGCCAAGTCAGTGGCTGATCCAAAGTAAATGGTACCAGGTAGGTTACTGAATTCACCTTGCATTGGAGTATTCCATGTCACTGAGCACTCTACATGCAATATCTATACAGTTCCAAACCACCCAGTGTAGTTATGTACACAACCTTACCACAGAATGCATTGAATAGAAAGTAAATCATTCAACTCAATTGAGTGTACAGTTCAATTTTGCTGATAACTACTATGTGCTAACATGATGTAAACATTGTTAGCACACTAGCCATATGATTTAGAGTTGTTTGCAACCAATTTTATGAGTGTGCTACCTATTCTCCAGAAGTTACTTTCAGTAACATTACCTTCTCTACACAGTGGAACTTTAGACTTTGCAGAATTGAACCAAGTCAGTGGCTGTTCCACTGTAAATGGTACCAGGTAGGTTACTGAATTCAGCTTACATTGGAGAATTCCATGGCACTGAGCACTCTACATGCAATATCTATACAGTTCCAAACCACCCAGTGTAGTTATGTACACAACCTTACCACAGAATGCATTGAATAGAAAGTAATTCATTCAACTCAATGGAGTGTACAGTTCAATTTTGCTGATAACTACTATGTGTAAACATGATGTAAACATTGTTAGCACACTAGCCATATGATTTAGAGTTGTTTGCAACCAATTTTATGAGTGTGCTACCTATTCTCCAGAAGTTACTTTCAGTAACATTACCTTCTCTACACAGTGGAACTTTAGACTTTGCAGAATTGAACCAAGTCAGTGGCTGTTCCACTGTAAATGGTACCAGGTAGGTTACTGAATTCAGCTTGCATTGGAGTATTCCATGGCACTGAGCACTCTACATGCAATATCTATACAGTTCCAAACCACCCAGTGTAGTTATGTACACAACCTTACCACAGAATGCATTGAATAGAAAGTAATTCATTCAACTCAAAGGAGTGTACAGTTCAATTTTGCTGATAACTACTATGTGTAAACATGATGTAAACATTGTTAGCACACTAGCCATATGATTTAGAGTTGTTTGCAACCAATTTTATGAGTGTGCTACCTATTCTCCAGAAGTTACTTTCAGTAACATTACCTTCTCTACACAGTGGAACTTTAGACTTTGCAGAATTGAACCAAGTCAGTGGCTGTTCCACTGTAAATGGTACCAGGTAGGTTACTGAATTCAGCTTGCATTGGAGTATTCCATGGCACTGAGCACTCTACATGCAATATCTATACAGTTCCAAACCACCCAGTGTAGTTATGTACACAACCTTACCACAGAATGCATTGAATAGAAAGTAATTCATTCAACTCAAAGGAGTGTACAGTTCAATTTTGCTGATAACTACTATGTGTAAACATGATGTAAACATTGTTAGCACACTAGCCATATGATTTAGAGTTGTTTGCAATCAATTTTATGAGTGTGCTACCTATTCTCCAGAAGTTACTTTCAGTAACATTACCTTCTCTACACAGTGGAACTTTAGCCTTTGCAGAATTGAACCAAGTGAATGGCTGTTCCACTGTAAATGGTACCAGGTAGGTTACTGAATTCAGCTTGCATTGGAGTATTCCATGGCACTGAGCACTCTACATGCAATATCTATACAGTTCCAAATCACCCAGACTAGTTACGTACACAACCTTACCACAGAATGCATTGAATAGAAAGCAATGCATTCAACTCAATGGAGTGTACAGTTCAATTTTGCTGATAGCTACTATGTGCTAACATGATGTAAACATTGTTAGCACACTAACCATATGATTTAGAGTTGTCTGCAACCAATTTTATGAGTGTGCTACCTATTCTCCAGAAGTTACTTTCAGTATCATTACCTTCTCTACACAGTGGAACTTTAGCCTTTGCAGAATTGAACCAAGTCAATGGCCATCACATTGTAAATGGTACCAGGTAGGTTACTGAATTCAGCTTGCATTGGAGTTTACCATGGCACTGAGCACTCTACATGCAATATCTATACAGTTCCAAATCACCCAGAGTAGTTATGTACACAACCTCACCACAGAATGCATTGAATAGAAAGTAATTCATTCAACTCAATGGAGTGTACAGTTCAATTTTGCTGATAACTACTATGTGCTAACATGATGTAAACATTGTTAGCACACTAGCCATATGATTTAGAGTTGTTTGCAACCAATTTTATGAGTGTGCTACCTATTCTCCAGAAGTTACTTTCAGTAACATTACCTTCGCTACACAGTGGAACTTTAGCCTTTGCCGAATTGAACCAAGTCAATGGCTGTTCCAATGTAAATGGTACCAGGTAGGTTACTGAATTCAGCTTGCATTGGAGTTTTCCATGGCACTGAACACTCTACATGCAATATGTATACAGTTCCAAACCACCCAGAGTAGTTATGTACATAACCTTACCACAGAATGCATTGAATATAAAGTAATGCATTCTACTCGAAGGAGCGTACAGTTCAATTTTGCTGATAACTACTATGTGCTAACATGATGTAAACATTGTTAGCACACTAGCCATATGATTTAGAGTTGTTTGCAACCAATTTTATGAGTGTGCTACCTATGCTCCAGAAGTTACTTTCAGTAACTTTACCTTCTCTACACAGTGGAACTTTAGACTTTGCAGAAGTAAGCCAAGTCAGTGGCTGATCCAAAGTAAATGGTACCAGGTAGGTTACTGAATTCACCTTGCATTGGAGTATTCCATGTCACTGAGCACTCTACATGCAATATCTATACAGTTCCAAACCACCCAGTGTAGTTATGTACACAACCTTACCACAGAATGCATTGAATAGAAAGTAATGCATTCAACTCAATGGATTGTACAGTTCAATTTTGCTGATAGCTACTATGTGCTAACATGATGTAAACATTGCTAGTACACTGACCATATGATTTAGAGTTGTCTGCAACCAATTTTATGAGTGTGCTACCTATTCTCCAGAAATTACTTTCAGTAACATTACCTTCTCTACACAGTGGAACTTTAGCCTTTGCAGAATTGAACCAAGTGAATGGCTGTTCCACTGTAAATGGTACCAGGTAGGTTACTGAATTCAGCTTGCATTGGAGTATTCCATGGCACTGAGCACTCTACATGCAATATCTATACAGTTCCAAATCAACCAGACTAGTTACGTACACAACCTTACCACAGAATGCATTGAATAGAAAGTAATGCATTCAACTCAATCGAGTGTACAGTTCAATTTTGCTGATAGCTACTATGTGCTAACATGATGTAAACATTGCTAGTACACTGACCATATGATTTAGAGTTGTCTGCAACCAATTTTATGAGTGTGCTACCTATTCTCCAGAAGTTACTTTCAGTAACATTACCTTCTCTAGACAGTGGAACTTTAGACTTTGCAGAATTGAACCAAGTCAGTGGCTGTTCCACTGTAAATGGTACCAGGTAGGTTACTGAATTCAGCTTGCATTGGAGTATTCCATGGCACTGAGCACTCTACATGCAATATCTATACAGTTCCAAACCACCCAGTTTAGTTATGTACACAACCTTACCACAGAATGCATTGAATAGAAAGTAATTCATTCAACTCAATGGAGTGTACAGTTCAATTTTGCTGATAACTACTATGTGTAAACATGATGTAAACATTGTTAGCACACTAGCCATATGATTTAGAGTTGTTTGCAACCAATTTTATGAGTGTGCTACCTATTCTCCAGAAGTTACTTTCAGTAACATTACCTTCTCTACACAGTGGAACTTTAGCCTTTGCAGAATTGAACCAAGTGAATGGCTGTTCCACTGTAAATGGTACCAGGTAGGTTACTGAATTCAGCTTGCATTGGAGTATTCCATGGCACTGAGCACTCTACATGCAATATCTATACAGTTCCAAATCACCCAGACTAGTTACGTACACAACCTTACCACAGAATGCATTGAATAGAAAGTAATGCATTCAACTCAATGGAGTGTACAGTTCAATTTTGCTGATAGCTACTATGTGCTAACATGATGTAAACATTGTTAGCACACTAACCATATGATTTAGAGTTCTCTGCAACCAATTTTATGAGTGTGCTACCTATTCTCCAGAAGTTACTTTCAGTAACATTACCTTCTCTACACAGTGGTACTTTAGCCTTTGCAGAATTGAACCAAGTCAATGGCCATCACATTGTAAATGGTACCAGGTAGGTTACTGAATTCAGCTTGCATTGGAGTTTACCATGGCACTGAGCACTCTACATGCAATATCTATACAGTTCCAAATCACCCAGAGTAGTTATGTACACAACCTCACCACAGAATGCATTGAATAGAAAGTAATTCATTCAACTCAATGGAGTGTACAGTTCAATTTTGCTGATAACTACTATGTGCTAACATGATGTAAACATTGTTAGCACACTAGCCATATGATTTAGAGTTGTTTGCAACCAATTTTATGAGTGTGCTACCTATTCTCCAGAAGTTACTTTCAGTAACATTACCTTCGCTACACAGTGGAACTTTAGCCTTTGCAGAATTGAACCAAGTGAATGGCTGTTCCACTGTAAATGGTACCAGGTAGGTTACTGAATTCAGCTTGCATTGGAGTATTCCATTTCACTGAGCACTCTACATGCAATATCTATACAGTTCCAAATCAACCAGACTAGTTACGTACACAACCTTACCACAGAATGCATTGAATAGAAAGTAATGCATTCAACTCAATCGAGTGTACAGTTCAATTTTGCTGATAGCTACTATGTGCTAACATGATGTAAACATTGCTAGTACACTGACCATATGATTTAGAGTTGTCTGCAACCAATTTTATGAGTGTGCTACCTATTCTCCAGAAGTTACTTTCAGTAACATTACCTTCTCTAGACAGTGGAACTTTAGACTTTGCAGAATTGAACCAAGTCAATGGCCATCACATTCTAAATGGTACCAGGTAGGTTACTGAATTCAGCTTGCATTGGAGTTTTCCATGGCACTGAGCACTCTACATGCAATATCTACACAGTTCCAAATCACCCAGAGTTGTTATGTACACAACCTTACCACAGAATGCATTGAATAGAAAGTAAATCATTCAACTCAATTGAGTGTACAGTTCAATTTTGCTGATAACTACTATGTGCTAACATGATGTAAACATTGTTAGCACACTAGCCATATGATTTAGAGTTGTTTGCAACCAATTTTATGAGTGTGCTACCTATTCTCCAGAAGTTACTTTCAGTAACATTACCTTCTCTACACAGTGGAACTTTAGACTTTGCAGAATTGAACCAAGTCAGTGGCTGTTCCACTGTAAATGGTACCAGGTAGGTTACTGAATTCAGCTTGCATTGGAGTATTCCATGGCACTGAGCACTCTACATGCAATATCTATACAGTTCCAAACCACCCAGTTTAGTTATGTACACAACCTTACCACAGAATGCATTGAATAGAAAGTAATTCATTCAACTCAATGGAGTGTACAGTTCAATTTTGCTGATAACTACTATGTGTAAACATGATGTAAACATTGTTAGCACACTAGCCATATGATTTAGAGTTGTTTGCAACCAATTTTATGAGTGTGCTACCTATTCTCCAGAAGTTACTTTCAGTAACATTACCTTCTCTACACAGTGGAACTTTAGCCTTTGCAGAATTGAACCAAGTGAATGGCTGTTCCACTGTAAATGGTACCAGGTAGGTTACTGAATTCAGCTTGCATTGGAGTATTCCATGGCACTGAGCACTCTACATGCAATATCTATACAGTTCCAAATCACCCAGACTAGTTACGTACACAACCTTACCACAGAATGCATTGAATAGAAAGTAATGCATTCAACTCATTGGAGTGTACAGTTCAATTTTGCTGATAGCTACTATGTGCTAACATGATGTAAACATTGTTAGCACACTAACCATATGATTTAGAGTTCTCTGCAACCAATTTTATGAGTGTGCTACCTATTCTCCAGAAGTTACTTTCAGTAACATTACCTTCTCTACACAGTGGAACTTTAGCCTTTGCAGAATTGAACCAAGTCAATGGCCATCACATTGTAAATGGTACCAGGTAGGTTACTGAATTCAGCTTGCATTGGAGTTTACCATGGCACTGAGCACTCTACATGCAATATCTATACAGTTCCAAATCACCCAGAGTAGTTATGTACACAACCTCACCACAGAATGCATTGAATAGAAAGTAATTCATTCAACTCAATGGAGTGTACAGTTCAATTTTGCTGATAACTACTATGTGCTAACATGATGTAAACATTGTTAGCACACTAGCCATATGATTTAGAGTTGTTTGCAACCAATTTTATGAGTGTGCTACCTATTCTCCAGAAGTTACTTTCAGTAACATTACCTTCTCTACACAGTGGAACTTTAGACTTTGCAGAATTGAACCAAGTCAGTGGCTGTTCCACTGTAAATGGTACCAGGTAGGTTACTGAATTCAGCTTGCATTGGAGTATTCCATGGCACTGAGCACTCTACATGCAATATCTATACAGTTCCAAACCACCCAGTGTAGTTATGTACACAACCTTACCACAGAATGCATTGAATAGAAAGTAATTCATTCAACTCAATGGAGTGTACAGTTCAATTTTGCTGATAACTACTATGTGTAAACATGATGTAAACATTGTTAGCACACTAGCCATATGATTTAGAGTTGTTTGCAACCAATTTTATGAGTGTGCTACCTATTCTCCAGAAGTTACTTTCAGTAACATTACCTTCTCTACACAGTGGAACTTTAGCCTTTGCAGAATTGAACCAAGTGAATGGCTGTTCCACTGTAAATGGTACCAGGTAGGTTACTGAATTCAGCTTGCATTGGAGTATTCCATGGCACTGAGCACTCTACATGCAATATCTATACAGTTCCAAATCACCCAGACTAGTTACGTACACAACCTTACCACAGAATGCATTGAATAGAAAGTAATGCATTCAACTCAATGGAGTGTACAGTTCAATTTTGCTGATAGCTACTATGTGCTAACATGATGTAAACATTGTTAGCACACTAACCATATGATTTAGATTTGTCTGCAACCAATTTTATGAGTGTGCTACCTATTCTCCAGAAGTTACTTTCAGTAACATTACCTTCTCTACACAGCGGAACTTTAGCCTTTGCAGAATTGAACCAAGTCAATGGCCATCACATTGTAAATGGTACCAGGTAGGTTACTGAATTCAGCTTGCATTGGAGTTTACCATGGCACTGAGCACTCTACATGCAATATCTATACAGTTCCAAATCACCCAGAGTAGTTATGTACACAACCTCACCACAGAATGCATTGAATATAAAGTAATGCATTCTACTCGAAGGAGCGTAGAGTTCAATTTTGCTGATAACTACTATGTGCTAACATGATGTAAACATTGTTAGCACACTAGCCATATGATTTAGAGTTGTTTGCAACCAATTTTATGAGTGTGCTACCTATGCTCCAGAAGTTACTTTCAGTAACTTTACCTTCTCTACACAGTGGAACTTTAGCCTTTGCAGAAGTAAGCCAAGTCAGTGGCTGATCCAAAGTAAATGGTACCAGGTAGGTTACTGAATTCACCTTGCATTGGAGTATTCCATGTCACTGAGCACTCTACATGCAATATCTATACAGTTCCAAACCACCCAGTGTAGTTATGTACACAACCTTACCACAGAATGCATTGAATAGAAAGTAAATCATTCAACTCAATTGAGTGTACAGTTCAATTTTGCTGATAACTACTATGTGCTAACATGATGTAAACATTGTTAGCACACTAGCCATATGATTTAGAGTTGTTTGCAACCAATTTTATGAGTGTGCTACCTATTCTCCAGAAGTTACTTTCAGTAACATTACCTTCTCTACACAGTGGAACTTTAGACTTTGCAGAATTGAACCAAGTCAGTGGCTGTTCCACTGTAAATGGTACCAGGTAGGTTACTGAATTCAGCTTACATTGGAGTATTCCATGGCACTGAGCACTCTACATGCAATATCTATACAGTTCCAAACCACCCAGTGTAGTTATGTACACAACCTTACCACAGAATGCATTGAATAGAAAGTAATTCATTCAACTCAATGGAGTGTACAGTTCAATTTTGCTGATAACTACTATGTGTAAACATGATGTAAACATTGTTAGCACACTAGCCATATGATTTAGAGTTGTTTGCAACCAATTTTATGAGTGTGCTACCTATTCTCCAGAAGTTACTTTCAGTAACATTACCTTCTCTACACAGTGGAACTTTAGCCTTTGCAGAATTGAACCAAGTGAATGGCTGTTCCACTGTAAATGGTACCAGGTAGGTTACTGAATTCAGCTTGCATTGGAGTATTCCATGGCACTGAGCACTCTACATGCAATATCTATACAGTTCCAAATCACCCAGACTAGTTACGTACACAACCTTACCACAGAATGCATTGAATAGAAAGCAATGCATTCAACTCAATGGAGTGTACAGTTCAATTTTGCTGATAGCTACTATGTGCTAACATGATGTAAACATTGTTAGCACACTAACCATATGATTTAGAGTTCTCTGCAACCAATTTTATGAGTGTGCTACCTATTCTCCAGAAGTTACTTTCAGTAACATTACCTTCTCTACACAGTGGAACTTTAGCCTTTGCAGAATTGAACCAAGTCAATGGCCATCACATTGTAAATGGTACCAGGTAGGTTACTGAATTCAGCTTGCATTGGAGTTTACCATGGCACTGAGCACTCTACATGCAATATCTATACAGTTCCAAATCACCCAGAGTAGTTATGTACACAACCTCACCACAGAATGCATTGAATAGAAAGTAATTCATTCAACTCAATGGAGTGTACAGTTCAATTTTGCTGATAACTACTATGTGCTAACATGATGTAAACATTGTTAGCACACTAGCCATATGATTTAGAGTTGTTTGCAACCAATTTTATGAGTGTGCTACCTATTCTCCAGAAGTTACTTTCAGTAACATTACCTTCTCTACACAGTGGAACTTTAGACTTTGCAGAATTGAACCAAGTCAGTGGCTGTTCCACTGTAAATGGTACCAGGTAGGTTACTGAATTCAGCTTGCATTGGAGTATTCCATGGCACTGAGCACTCTACATGCAATATCTATACAGTTCCAAACCACCCAGTGTAGTTATGTACACAACCTTACCACAGAATGCATTGAATAGAAAGTAATTCATTCAACTCAATGGAGTGTACAGTTCAATTTTGCTGATAACTACTATGTGTAAACATGATGTAAACATTGTTAGCACACTAGCCATATGATTTAGAGTTGTTTGCAACCAATTTTATGAGTGTGCTACCTATTCTCCAGAAGTTACTTTCAGTAACATTACCTTCTCTACACAGTGGAACTTTAGCCTTTGCAGAATTGAACCAAGTGAATGGCTGTTCCACTGTAAATGGTACCAGGTAGGTTACTGAATTCAGCTTGCATTGGAGTATTCCATGGCACTGAGCACTCTACATGCAATATCTATACAGTTCCAAATCACCCAGACTAGTTACGTACACAACCTTACCACAGAATGCATTGAATAGAAAGTAATGCATTCAACTCAATGGAGTGTACAGTTCAATTTTGCTGATAGCTACTATGTGCTAACATGATGTAAACATTGTTAGCACACTAACCATATGATTTAGATTTGTCTGCAACCAATTTTATGAGTGTGCTACCTATTCTCCAGAAGTTACTTTCAGTAACATTACCTTCTCTACACAGCGGAACTTTAGCCTTTGCAGAATTGAACCAAGTCAATGGCCATCACATTGTAAATGGTACCAGGTAGGTTACTGAATTCAGCTTGCATTGGAGTTTACCATGGCACTGAGCACTCTACATGCAATATCTATACAGTTCCAAATCACCCAGAGTAGTTATGTACACAACCTCACCACAGAATGCATTGAATATAAAGTAATGCATTCTACTCGAAGGAGCGTAGAGTTCAATTTTGCTGATAACTACTATGTGCTAACATGATGTAAACATTGTTAGCACACTAGCCATATGATTTAGAGTTGTTTGCAACCAATTTTATGAGTGTGCTACCTATGCTCCAGAAGTTACTTTCAGTAACTTTACCTTCTCTACACAGTGGAACTTTAGCCTTTGCAGAAGTAAGCCAAGTCAGTGGCTGATCCAAAGTAAATGGTACCAGGTAGGTTACTGAATTCACCTTGCATTGGAGTATTCCATGTCACTGAGCACTCTACATGCAATATCTATACAGTTCCAAACCACCCAGTGTAGTTATGTACACAACCTTACCACAGAATGCATTGAATAGAAAGTAAATCATTCAACTCAATTGAGTGTACAGTTCAATTTTGCTGATAACTACTATGTGCTAACATGATGTAAACATTGTTAGCACACTAGCCATATGATTTAGAGTTGTTTGCAACCAATTTTATGAGTGTGCTACCTATTCTCCAGAAGTTACTTTCAGTAACATTACCTTCTCTACACAGTGGAACTTTAGACTTTGCAGAATTGAACCAAGTCAGTGGCTGTTCCACTGTAAATGGTACCAGGTAGGTTACTGAATTCAGCTTACATTGGAGTATTCCATGGCACTGAGCACTCTACATGCAATATCTATACAGTTCCAAACCACCCAGTGTAGTTATGTACACAACCTTACCACAGAATGCATTGAATAGAAAGTAATTCATTCAACTCAATGGAGTGTACAGTTCAATTTTGCTGATAACTACTATGTGTAAACATGATGTAAACATTGTTAGCACACTAGCCATATGATTTAGAGTTGTTTGCAACCAATTTTATGAGTGTGCTACCTATTCTCCAGAAGTTACTTTCAGTAACATTACCTTCTCTACACAGTGGAACTTTAGCCTTTGCAGAATTGAACCAAGTGAATGGCTGTTCCACTGTAAATGGTACCAGGTAGGTTACTGAATTCAGCTTGCATTGGAGTATTCCATGGCACTGAGCACTCTACATGCAATATCTATACAGTTCCAAATCACCCAGACTAGTTACGTACACAACCTTACCACAGAATGCATTGAATAGAAAGCAATGCATTCAACTCAATGGAGTGTACAGTTCAATTTTGCTGATAGCTACTATGTGCTAACATGATGTAAACATTGTTAGCACACTAACCATATGATTTAGAGTTGTCTGCAACCAATTTTATGAGTGTGCTACCTATTCTCCAGAAGTTACTTTCAGTATCATTACCTTCTCTACACAGTGGAACTTTAGCCTTTGCAGAATTGAACCAAGTCAATGGCCATCACATTGTAAATGGTACCAGGTAGGTTACTGAATTCAGCTTGCATTGGAGTTTACCATGGCACTGAGCACTCTACATGCAATATCTATACAGTTCCAAATCACCCAGAGTAGTTATGTACACAACCTCACCACAGAATGCATTGAATAGAAAGTAATTCATTCAACTCAATGGAGTGTACAGTTCAATTTTGCTGATAACTACTATGTGCTAACATGATGTAAACATTGTTAGCACACTAGCCATATGATTTAGAGTTGTTTGCAACCAATTTTATGAGTGTGCTACCTATTCTCCAGAAGTTACTTTCAGTAACATTACCTTCGCTACACAGTGGAACTTTAGCCTTTGCCGAATTGAACCAAGTCAATGGCTGTTCCAATGTAAATGGTACCAGGTAGGTTACTGAATTCAGCTTGCATTGGAGTTTTCCATGGCACTGAACACTCTACATGCAATATGTATACAGTTCCAAACCACCCAGAGTAGTTATGTACATAACCTTACCACAGAATGCATTGAATATAAAGTAATGCATTCTACTCGAAGGAGCGTACAGTTCAATTTTGCTGATAACTACTATGTGCTAACATGATGTAAACATTGTTAGCACACTAGCCATATGATTTAGAGTTGTTTGCAACCAATTTTATGAGTGTGCTACGTATGCTCCAGAAGTTACTTTCAGTAACTTTACCTTCTCTACACAGTGGAACTTTAGACTTTGCAGAAGTAAGCCAAGTCAGTGGCTGATCCAAAGTAAATGGTACCAGGTAGGTTACTGAATTCACCTTGCATTGGAGTATTCCATGTCACTGAGCACTCTACATGCAATATCTATACAGTTCCAAATCACCCAGACTAGTTACGTACACAACCTTACCACAGAATGCATTGAATAGAAAGTAATGCATTCAACTCAATGGAGTGTACAGTTCAATTTTGCTGATAGCTACTATGTGCTAACATGATGTAAACATTGTTAGCACACTAACCATATGATTTAGAGTTGTCTGCAACCAATTTTATGAGTGTGCTACCTATTCTCCAGAAGTTACTTTCAGTAACATTACCTTCTCTACACAGTGGAACTTTAGCCTTTGCAGAATTGAACCAAGTCAATGGCCATCACATTGTAAATGGTACCAGGTAGGTTACTGAATTCAGCTTGCATTGGAGTTTACCATGGCACTGAGCACTCTACATGCAATATCTATACAGTTCCAAATCACCCAGAGTAGTTATATACACAACCTCACCACAGAATGCATTGAATAGAAAGTAATTCACTCAACTCAATGGAGTGTACAGTTCAATTTTGCTGATAACTACTATGTGCTAACATGATGTAAACATTGTTAGCACACTAGCCATATGATTTAGAGCTGTTTGCAACCAATTTTATGAGTGTGCTACCTATTCTTCAGAAGTTACTTTCAGTAACATTACCTTCTCTACACAGTGGAACTTTAGACTTTGCAGAATTGAACCAAGTCAGTGGCTGTTCCACTGTAAATGGTACCAGGTAGGTTACTGAATTCCGCTTGCATTGGAGTATTCCATGGCACTGAGCACTCTACATGCAATATCTATACAGTTCCAAACCACCCAGTGTAGTTATGTACACAACCTTACCACAGAATGCATTGAATAGAAAGTAATTCATTCAACTCAAAGGAGTGTACAGTTCAATTTTGCTGATAACTACTATGTGTAAACATGATGTAAACATTGTTAGCACACTAGCCATATGATTTAGAGTTGTTTGCAACCAATTTTATGAGAGTGCTACCTATTCTCCAGAAGTTACTTTCAGTAACATTACCTTCTCTACACAGTGGAACTTTAGCCTTTGCAGAATTGAACCAAGTGAATGGCTGTTCCACTGTAAATGGTACCAGGTAGGTTACTGAATTCAGCTTGCATTGGAGTATTCCATGGCACTGAGCACTCTACATGCAATATCTATACAGTTCCAAATCACCCAGACTAGTTACGTACACAACCTTACCACAGAATGCATTGAATAGAAAGCAATGCATTCAACTCAATGGAGTGTACAGTTCAATTTTGCTGATAGCTACTATGTGCTAACATGATGTAAACATTGTTAGCACACTAACCATATGATTTAGAGTTGTCTGCAACCAATTTTATGAGTGTGCTACCTATTCTCCAGAAGTTACTTTCAGTAACATTACCTTCTCTACACAGTGGAACTTTAGCCTTTGCAGAATTGAACCAAGTCAATGGCCATCACATTGTAAATGGTACCAGGTAGGTTACTGAATTCAGCTTGCATTGGAGTTTACCATGGCACTGAGCACTCTACATGCAATATCTATACAGTTCCAAATCACCCAGAGTAGTTATGTACACAACCTCACCACAGAATGCATTGAATAGAAAGTAATTCATTCAACTCAATGGAGTGTACAGTTCAATTTTGCTGATAACTACTATGTGCTAACATGATGTAAACATTGTTAGCACACCAGCCATATGATTTAGAGTTGTTTGCAACCAATTTTATGAGTGTGCTACCTATTCTCCAGAAGTTACTTTCAGTAACATTACCTTCGCTACACAGTGGAACTTTAGCCTTTGCCGAATTGAACCAAGTCAGTGGCTGTTCCACTGTAAATGGTACCAGGTAGGTTACTGAATTCAGCTTGCATTGGAGTTTTCCATGGCACTGAGCACTCTACATGCAATATCTATACAGTTCCAAACCACCCAGTGTAGTTATGTACACAACCTTACCACAGAATGCATTGAATAGAAAGTAATTCATTCAACTCAATGGAGTGTACAGTTCAATTTTGCTGATAACTACTATGTGTAAACATGATGTAAACATTGTTAGCACACTAGCCATATGATTTAGAGTTGTTTGCAACCAATTTTATGAGTGTGCTACCTATTCTCCAGAAGTTACTTTCAGTAACATTACCTTCTCTACACAGTGGAACTTTAGCCTTTGCAGAATTGAACCAAGTGAATGGCTGTTCCACTGTAAATGGTACCAGGTAGGTTACTGAATTCAGCTTGCATTGGAGTATTCCATGGCACTGAGCACTCTACATGCAATATCTATACAGTTCCAAATCACCCAGACTAGTTACGTACACAACCTTACCACAGAATGCATTGAATAGAAAGTAATGCATTCAACTCAATGGAGTGTACAGTTCAATTTTGCTGATAGCTACTATGTGCTAACATGATGTAAACATTGTTAGCACACTAACCATATGATTTAGAGTTGTCTGCAACCAATTTTATGAGTGTGCTACCTATTCTCCAGAAGTTACTTTCAGTAACATTACCTTCTCTACACAGTGGAACTTTAGCCTTTGCAGAATTGAACCAAGTCAATGGCCATCACATTGTAAATGGTACCAGGTAGGTTACTGAATTCAGCTTGCATTGGAGTTTACCATGGCACTGAGCACTCTACATGCAATATCTATACAGTTCCAAATCACCCAGAGTAGTTATATACACAACCTCACCACAGAATGCATTGAATAGAAAGTAATTCACTCAACTCAATGGAGTGTACAGTTCAATTTTGCTGATAACTACTATGTGCTAACATGATGTAAACATTGTTAGCACACTAGCCATATGATTTAGAGCTGTTTGCAACCAATTTTATGAGTGTGCTACCTATTCTTCAGAAGTTACTTTCAGTAACATTACCTTCTCTACACAGTGGAACTTTAGACTTTGCAGAATTGAACCAAGTCAGTGGCTGTTCCACTGTAAATGGTACCAGGTAGGTTACTGAATTCCGCTTGCATTGGAGTATTCCATGGCACTGAGCACTCTACATGCAATATCTATACAGTTCCAAACCACCCAGTGTAGTTATGTACACAACCTTACCACAGAATGCATTGAATAGAAAGTAATTCATTCAACTCAAAGGAGTGTACAGTTCAATTTTGCTGATAACTACTATGTGTAAACATGATGTAAACATTGTTAGCACACTAGCCATATGATTTAGAGTTGTTTGCAACCAATTTTATGAGAGTGCTACCTATTCTCCAGAAGTTACTTTCAGTAACATTACCTTCTCTACACAGTGGAACTTTAGCCTTTGCAGAATTGAACCAAGTGAATGGCTGTTCCACTGTAAATGGTACCAGGTAGGTTACTGAATTCAGCTTGCATTGGAGTATTCCATGGCACTGAGCACTCTACATGCAATATCTATACAGTTCCAAATCACCCAGACTAGTTACGTACACAACCTTACCACAGAATGCATTGAATAGAAAGCAATGCATTCAACTCAATGGAGTGTACAGTTCAATTTTGCTGATAGCTACTATGTGCTAACATGATGTAAACATTGTTAGCACACTAACCATATGATTTAGAGTTGTCTGCAACCAATTTTATGAGTGTGCTACCTATTCTCCAGAAGTTACTTTCAGTAACATTACCTTCTCTACACAGTGGAACTTTAGCCTTTGCAGAATTGAACCAAGTCAATGGCCATCACATTGTAAATGGTACCAGGTAGGTTACTGAATTCAGCTTGCATTGGAGTTTACCATGGCACTGAGCACTCTACATGCAATATCTATACAGTTCCAAATCACCCAGAGTAGTTATGTACACAACCTCACCACAGAATGCATTGAATAGAAAGTAATTCATTCAACTCAAAGGAGTGTACAGTTCAATTTTGCTGATAACTACTATGTGCTAACATGATGTAAACATTGTTAGCACACCAGCCATATGATTTAGAGTTGTTTGCAACCAATTTTATGAGTGTGCTACCTATTCTCCAGAAGTTACTTTCAGTAACATTACCTTCGCTACACAGTGGAACTTTAGCCTTTGCCGAATTGAACCAAGTCAATGGCTGTTCCAATGTAAATGGTACCAGGTAGGTTACTGAATTCAGCTTGCATTGGAGTTTTCCATGGCACTGAACACTCTACATGCAATATGTATACAGTTCCAAACCACCCAGAGTAGTTATGTACATAACCTTACCACAGAATGCATTGAATATAAAGTAATGCATTCTACTCGAAGGAGCGTACAGTTCAATTTTGCTGATAACTACTATGTGCTAACATGATGTAAACATTGTTAGCACACTAGCCAAATGATTTAGAGTTGTTTGCAACCAATTTTATGAGCGTGCTACCTATGCTCCAGAAGTTACTTTCAGTAACTTTACCTTCTCTACACAGTGGAACTTTAGACTTTGCAGAAGTAAGCCAAGTCAGTGGCTGATCCAAAGTAAATGGTACCAGGTAGGTTACTGAATTCACCTTGCATTGGAGTATTCCATGTCACTGAGCACTCTACATGCAATATCTATACAGTTCCAAACAACCCAGTGTAGTTATGTACACAACCTTACCACAGAATGCATTGAATAGAAAGTAATGCATTCAACTCAATGGATTGTACAGTTCAATTTTGCTGATAGCTACTATGTGCTAACATGATGTAAACATTGCTAGTACACTGACCATATGATTTAGAGTTGTCTGCAACCAATTTTATGAGTGTGCTACCTATTCTCCAGAAATTACTTTCAGTAACATTACCTTCTCTACACAGTGGAACTTTAGCCTTTGCAGAATTGAACCAAGTCAATGGCCATCACATTCTAAATGGTAACAGGTAGGTTACTGAATTCAGCTTGCATTGGAGTTTTCCATGGCACTGAGCACTCTACATGCAATATCTACACAGTTCCAAATCACCCAGAGTAGTTATGTACACAACCTTACCACAGAATGCATTGAATAGAAAGTAAATCATTCAACTCAATTGAGTGTACAGTTCAATTTTGCTGATAACTACTATGTGCTGACATGATGTAAACATTGGTAGCACACTATCCATATGATTTAGAGATGTCTGCAACCAATTTTATGAGTGTGCTACCTATGCTCCAGAAGTTACTTTCAGTAACTTTACCTTCTCTACACAGTGGAACTTTAGCCTTTCCAGAAGTAAGCAAAGTCAGTGGCTGATCCAAAGTAAATGGTACCAGGTAGGTTACTGAATTCAGTTTGCATTGGAGTTTTCCATGGCACTGAGCACTCTACATGCAATATCTATACAGTTCCAAACCACCCAGTGTAGTTATGTACACAACCTTACCACAGAATGCATTGAATAGAAAGTAAATCATTCAACTCAATTGAGTGTACAGTTCAATTTTGCTGATAACTACTATGTGCTAACATGATGTAAACATTGTTAGCACACTAGCCATATGATTTAGAGTTGTTTGCAACCAATTTTATGAGTGTGCTACCTATTCTCCAGAAGTTACTTTCAGTAACATTACCTTCTCTACACAGTGGAACTTTAGACTTTGCAGAATTGAACCAAGTCAGTGGCTGTTCCACTGTAAATGGTACCAGGTAGGTTACTGAATTCAGCTTACATTGGAGTATTCCATGGCACTGAGCACTCTACATGCAATATCTATACAGTTCCAAACCACCCAGTGTAGTTATGTACACAACCTTACCACAGAATGCATTGAATAGAAAGTAATTCATTCAACTCAATGGAGTGTACAGTTCAATTTTGCTGATACCTACTATGTGTAAACATGATGTAAACATTGTTAGCACACTAGCCATATGATTTAGAGTTGTTTGCAACCAATTTTATGAGTGTGCTACCTATTCTCCAGAAGTTACTTTCAGTAACATTACCTTCTCTACACAGTGGAACTTTAGCCTTTGCAGAATTGAACCAAGTGAATGGCTGTTCCACTGTAAATGGTACCAGGTAGGTTACTGAATTCAGCTTGCATTGGAGTATTCCATGGCACTGAGCACTCTACATGCAATATCTATACAGTTCCAAATCACCCAGACTAGTTACGTACACAACCTTACCACAGAATGCATTGAATAGAAAGTAATGCATTCAACTCAATGGAGTGTACAGTTCAATTTTGCTGATAGCTACTATGTGCTAACATGATGTAAACATTGTTAGCACACTAACCATATGATTTAGAGTTGTCTGCAACCAATTTTATGAGTGTGCTACCTATTCTCCAGAAGTTACTTTCAGTAACATTACCTTCTCTACACAGTGGAACTTTAGCCTTTGCAGAATTGAACCAAGTCAATGGCCATCACATTGTAAATGGTACCAGGTAGGTTACTGAATTCAGCTTGCATTGGAGTTTACCATGGCACTGAGCACTCTACATGCAATATCTATACAGTTCCAAATCACCCAGAGTAGTTATATACACAACCTCACCACAGAATGCATTGAATAGAAAGTAATTCACTCAACTCAATGGAGTGTACAGTTCAATTTTGCTGATAACTACTATGTGCTAACATGATGTAAACATTGTTAGCACACTAGCCATATGATTTAGAGTTGTTTGCAACCAATTTTATGAGTGTGCTACCTATTCTTCAGAAGTTACTTTCAGTAACATTACCTTCTCTACACAGTGGAACTTTAGACTTTGCAGAATTGAACCAAGTCAGTGGCTGTTCCACTGTAAATGGTACCAGGTAGGTTACTGAATTCAGCTTGCATTGGAGTATTCCATGGCACTGAGCACTCTACATGCAATATCTATACAGTTCCAAACCACCCAGTGTAGTTATGTACACAACCTTACCACAGAATGCATTGAATAGAAAGTAATTCATTCAACTCAAAGGAGTGTACAGTTCAATTTTGCTGATAACTACTATGTGTAAACATGATGTAAACATTGTTAGCACACTAGCCATATGATTTAGAGTTGTTTGCAACCAATTTTATGAGAGTGCTACCTATTCTCCAGAAGTTACTTTCAGTAACATTACCTTCTCTACACAGTGGAACTTTAGCCTTTGCAGAATTGAACCAAGTGAATGGCTGTTCCACTGTAAATGGTACCAGGTAGGTTACTGAATTCAGCTTGCATTGGAGTATTCCATGGCACTGAGCACTCTACATGCAATATCTATACAGTTCCAAATCACCCAGACTAGTTACGTACACAACCTTACCACAGAATGCATTGAATAGAAAGCAATGCATTCAACTCAATGGAGTGTACAGTTCAATTTTGCTGATAGCTACTATGTGCTAACATGATGTAAACATTGTTAGCACACTAACCATATGATTTAGAGTTGTCTGCAACCAATTTTATGAGTGTGCTACCTATTCTCCAGAAGTTACTTTCAGTAACATTACCTTCTCTACACAGTGGAACTTTAGCCTTTGCAGAATTGAACCAAGTCAATGGCCATCACATTGTAAATGGTACCAGGTAGGTTACTGAATTCAGCTTGCATTGGAGTTTACCATGGCACTGAGCACTCTACATGCAATATCTATACAGTTCCAAATCACCCAGAGTAGTTATGTACACAACCTCACCACAGAATGCATTGAATAGAAAGTAATTCATTCAACTCAATGGAGTGTACAGTTCAATTTTGCTGATAACTACTATGTGCTAACATGATGTAAACATTGTTAGCACACTAGCCAAATGATTTAGAGTTGTTTGCAACCAATTTTATGAGTGTGCTACCTATGCTCCAGAAGTTACTTTCAGTAACTTTACCTTCTCTACACAGTGGAACTTTAGACTTTGCAGAAGTAAGCCAAGTCAGTGGCTGATCCAAAGTAAATGGTACCAGGTAGGTTACTGAATTCACCTTGCATTGGAGTATTCCATGTCACTGAGCACTCTACATGCAATATCTATACAGTTCCAAACCACCCAGTGTAGTTATGTACACAACCTTACCACAGAATGCATTGAATAGAAAGTAATGCATTCAACTCAATGGATTGTACAGTTCAATTTTGCTGATAGCTACTATGTGCTAACATGATGTAAACATTGCTAGTACACTGACCATATGATTTAGAGTTGTCTGCAACCAATTTTATGAGTGTGCTACCTATTCTCCAGAAATTACTTTCAGTAACATTACCTTCTCTACACAGTGGAACTTTAGCCTTTGCAGAATTGAACCAAGTCAATGGCCATCACATTGTAAATGGTACCAGGTAGGTTACTGAATTCAGCTTGCATTGGAGTATTCCATGGCACTGAGCACTCTACATGCAATATCTATACAGTTCCAAATCACCCAGACTAGTTACGTACACAACCTTACCACAGAATGCATTGAATAGAAAGCAATGCATTCAACTCAATGGAGTGTACAGTTCAATTTTGCTGATAGCTACTATGTGCTAACATGATGTAAACATTGTTAGCACACTAACCATATGATTTAGAGTTGTCTGCAACCAATTTTATGAGTGTGCTACCTATTCTCCAGAAGTTACTTTCAGTAACATTACCTTCTCTACACAGTGGAACTTTAGCCTTTGCAGAATTGAACCAAGTCAATGGCCATCACATTGTAAATGGTACCAGGTAGGTTACTGAATTCAGCTTGCATTGGAGTTTACCATGGCACTGAGCACTCTACATGCAATATCTATACAGTTCCAAATCACCCAGAGTAGTTATGTACACAACCTCACCACAGAATGCATTGAATAGAAAGTAATTCATTCAACTCAATGGAGTGTACAGTTCAATTTTGCTGATAACTACTATGTGCTAACATGATGTAAACATTGTTAGCACACTAGCCAAATGATTTAGAGTTGTTTGCAACCAATTTTATGAGTGTGCTACCTATGCTCCAGAAGTTACTTTCAGTAACTTTACCTTCTCTACACAGTGGAACTTTAGACTTTGCAGAAGTAAGCCAAGTCAGTGGCTGATCCAAAGTAAATGGTACCAGGTAGGTTACTGAATTCACCTTGCATTGGAGTATTCCATGTCACTGAGCACTCTACATGCAATATCTATACAGTTCCAAACCACCCAGTGTAGTTATGTACACAACCTTACCACAGAATGCATTGAATAGAAAGTAATGCATTCAACTCAATGGATTGTACAGTTCAATTTTGCTGATAGCTACTATGTGCTAACATGATGTAAACATTGCTAGTACACTGACCATATGATTTAGAGTTGTCTGCAACCAATTTTATGAGTGTGCTACCTATTCTCCAGAAATTACTTTCAGTAACATTACCTTCTCTACACAGTGGAACTTTAGCCTTTGCAGAATTGAACCAAGTCAATGGCCATCACATTCTAAATGGTAACAGGTAGGTTACTGAATTCAGCTTGCATTGGAGTTTTCCATGGCACTGAGCACTCTACATGCAATATCTACACAGTTCCAAATCACCCAGAGTAGTTATGTACACAACCTTACCACAGAATGCATTGAATAGAAAGTAAATCATTCAACTCAATTGAGTGTACAGTTCAATTTTGCTGATAACTACTATGTGCTAACATGATGTAAACATTGTTAGCACACTAGCCATATGATTTAGAGTTGTTTGCAACCAATTTTATGAGTGTGCTACCTATGCTCCAGAAGTTACTTTCAGTAACTTTACCTTCTCTACACAGTGGAACTTTAGCCTTTGCAGAAGTAAGCCAAGTCAGTGGCTGATCCAAAGTAAATGGTACCAGGTAGGTTACTGAATTCACCTTGCATTGGAGTATTCCATGTCACTGAGCACTCTACATGCAATATCTATACAGTTCCAAACCACCCAGTGTAGTTATGTACACAACCTTACCACAGAATGCATTGAATAGAAAGTAATGCATTCAACTCAATGGAGTGTACAGTTCAATTTTGCTGATAGCTACTATGTGCTAACATGATGTAAACATTGCTAGTACACTGACCATATGATTTAGAGTTGTCTGCAACCAATTTTATGAGTGTGCTACCTATTCTCCAGAAGTTACTTTCAGTAACATTACCTTCTCTACACAGTGGAACTTTAGCCTTTGCAGAATTGAACCAAGTGAATGGCTGTTCCACTGTAAATGGTACCAGGTAGGTTACTGAATTCAGCTTGCATTGGAGTGTTCCATGGCACTGAGCATTCTACATGCAATATCTATACAGTTCCAAATCACCCAGACTAGTTACGTACACAACCTTACCACAGAATGCATTGAATAGAAAGTAATGCATTCAACTCAATGGAGTGTACAGTTCAATTTTGCTCATAGCTACTATGTGCTAACATGATGTAAACATTGTTAGCACACTAACCATATGATTTAGAGTTGTCTGCAACCAATTTTATGAGTGTGCTACCTATTCTCCAGAAGTTACTTTCAGTAACATTACCTTCTCTACACAGTGGAACTTTAGCCTTTGCAGAATTAAACCAAGTCAATGGCCATCACATTGTAAATGGTACCAGGTAGGTTACTGAATTCAGCTTGCATTGGAGTTTACCATGGCACTGAGCACTCTACATGCAATATCTATACAGTTCCAAATCACCCAGAGTAGTTATGTACACAACCTCACCACAGAATGCATTGAATAGAAAGTAATTCATTCAACTCAATGGAGTGTACAGTTCAATTTTGCTGATAACTACTATGTGCTAACATGATGTAAACATTGTTAGCACACTAGCCATATGATTCAGAGTTGTTTGCAACCAATTTTATGAGTGTGCTACCTATTCTCCAGAAGTTACTTTCAGTAACATTACCTTCGCTACACAGTGGAACTTTAGCCTTTGCCGAATTGAACCAAGTCAATGGCTGTTCCAATGTAAATGGTACCAGGTAGGTTACTGAATTCAGCTTGCATTGGAGTTTTCCATTGCACTGAACACTCTACATGCAATATGTATACAGTTCCAAACCACCCAGAGTAGTTATGTACATAACCTTACCACAGAATGCATTGAATATAAAGTAATGCATTCTACTCGAAGGAGCGTACAGTTCAATTTTGCTGATAACTACTATGTGCTAACATGATGTAAACATTGTTAGCACCTTAACCATATGATTCAGAGTTGTCTGCAACCAATTTTATGAGTGTGGACCTATTCTCCAGAAGTTACTTTCAGTAACATTACCTTCTCTACACAGTGGAACTTTAGCCTTTGCAGAAGTAAGCCAAGTCAGTGGCTGATCCAAAGTAAATGGTACCAGGTAGGTTACTGAATTCACCTTGCATTGGAGTATTCCATGTCACTGAGCACTCTACATGCAATATCTATACAGTTCCAAATCACCCAGAGTAGTTATGCACACAACCTTACCACAGAATGTATTGAATAGAAAGTAATGCATTCAACTCAATGGAGTGTACAGTTCAATTTTGCTGATAACTACTATGTGCTAACATGATGTAAACATTGCTAGTACACTGACCATATGATTTAGAGTTGTCTGCAACCAATTTTATGAGTGTGCTACCTATTCTCCAGAAGTTACTTTCAGTAACATTACCTTCGCTACACAGTGGAACTTTAGCCTTTGCCGAATTGAACCAAGTCAATGGCTGTTCCAATGTAAATGGTACCAGGTAGGTTACTGAATTCAGCTTGCATTGGAGTTTTCCATGGCACTGAACACTCTACATGCAATATGTATACAGTTCCAAACCACCCAGAGTAGTTATGTACATAACCTTACCACAGAATGCATTGAATATAAAGTAATGCATTCTACTCGAAGGAGCGTACAGTTCAATTTTGCTGATAACTACTATGTGCTAACATGATGTAAACATTGTTAGCACACTAGCCATATGATTTAGAGTTGTTTGCAACCAATTTTATGAGTGTGCTACCTATGCTCCAGAAGTTACTTTCAGTAACTTTACCTTCTCTACACAGTGGAACTTTAGACTTTGCAGAAGTAAGCCAAGTCAGTGGCTGATCCAAAGTAAATGGTACCAGGTAGGTTACTGAATTCAGCTTGCATTGGAGTATTCCATGGCACTGAGCACTCTACATGCAATATCTATACAGTTCCAAATCACCCAGACTAGTTACGTACACAACCTTACCACAGAATGCATTGAATAGAAAGCAATGCATTCAACTCAATGGAGTGTACAGTTCAATTTTGCTGATAGCAACTATGTGCTAACATGATGTAAACATTGTTAGCACACTAACCATATGATTTAGAGTTGTCTGCAACCAATTTTATGAGTGTGCTACCTATTCTCCAGAAGTTACTTTCAGTAACATTACCTTCTCTACACAGTGGAACTTTAGCCTTTGCAGAATTGAACCAAGTCAATGGCCATCACATTGTAAATGGTACCAGGTAGGTTACTGAATTCAGCTTGCATTGGAGTTTACCATGGCACTGAGCACTCTACATGCAATATCTATACAGTTCCAAATCACCCAGAGTAGTTATGTACACAACCTCACCACAGAATGCATTGAATAGAAAGTAATTCATTCAACTCAATGGAGTGTACAGTTCAATTTTGCTGATAACTACTATGTGCTAACATGATGTAAACATTGTTAGCACACTAGCCATATGATTTTGAGTTGTTTGCAACCAATTTTATGAGTGTGCTACCTATTCTCCAGAAGTTACTTTCAGTAACATTACCTTCGCTACACAGTGGAACTTTAGCCTTTGCCGAATTGAACCAAGTCAATGGCTGTTCCAATGTAAATGGTACCAGGTAGGTTACTGAATTCAGCTTGCATTGGAGTTTTCCATGGCACTGAACACTCTACATGCAATATGTATACAGTTCCAAACCACCCAGAGTAGTTATGTACATAACCTTACCACAGAATGCATTGAATATAAAGTAATGCATTCTACTCGAAGGAGCGTACAGTTCAATTTTGCTGATAACTACTATGTGCTAACATGATGTAAACATTGTTAGCACACTAGCCATATGATTTAGAGTTGTTTGCAACCAATTTTATGAGTGTGCTACCTATGCTCCAGAAGTTACTTTCAGTAAGTTTACCTTCTCTACACAGTGGAACTTTAGACTTTGCAGAAGTAAGCCAAGTCAGTGGCTGATCCAAAGTAAATGGTACCAGGTAGGTTACTGAATTCACCTTGCATTGGAGTATTCCATGTCACTGAGCACTCTACATGCAATATCTATACAGTTCCAAACCACCCAGTGTAGTTATGTACACAACCTTACCACAGAATGCATTGAATAGAAAGTAATGCATTAAACTCAATGGATTGTACAGTTCAATTTTGCTGATAGCTACTATGTGCTAACATGATGTAAACATTGCTAGTACACTGACCATATGATTTAGAGTTGTCTGCAACCAATTTTATGAGTGTGCTACCTATTCTCCAGAAATTACTTTCAGTAACATTACCTTCTCTACACAGTGGAACTTTAGCCTTTGCAGAATTGAACCAAGTCAATGGCCATCACATTCTAAATGGTAACAGGTAGGTTACTGAATTCAGCTTGCATTGGAGTTTTCCATGGCACTGAGCACTCTACATGCAATATCTACACAGTTCCAAATCACCCAGAGTAGTTATGTACACAACCTTACCACAGAATGCATTGAATAGAAAGTAAATCATTCAACTCAATTGAGTGTACAGTTCAATTTTGCTGATAACTACTATGTGCTAACATGATGTAAACATTGTTAGCACACTAGCCATATGATTTAGAGTTGTTTGCAACCAATTTTATGAGTGTGCTACCTATGCTCCAGAAGTTACTTTCAGTAACTTTACCTTCTCTACACAGTGGAACTTTAGCCTTTGCAGAAGTAAGCCAAGTCAGCGGCTGATCCAAAGTAAATGGTACCAGGTAGGTTACTGAATTCACCTTGCATTGGAGTATTCCATGGCACTGAGCACTCTACATGCAATATCTATACAGTTCCAAATCACCCAGACTAGTTACGTACACAACCTTACCACAGAATGCATTGAATAGAAAGTAATGCATTCAACTCAATGGAGTGTACAGTTCAATTTTGCTCATAGCTACTATGTGCTAACATGATGTAAACATTGTTAGCACACTAACCATATGATTTAGAGTTGTCTGCAACCAATTTTATGAGTGTGCTACCTATTCTCCAGAAGTTACTTTCAGTAACATTACCTTCTCTACACAGTGGAACTTTAGCCTTTGCAGAATTGAACCAAGTCAATGGCCATCACATTGTAAATGGTACCAGGTAGGTTACTGAATTCAGCTTGCATTGGAGTTTACCATGGCACTGAGAACTCTACATGCAATATCTATACAGTTCCAAATCACCCAGAGTAGTTATGTACACAACCTCACCACAGAATGCATTGAATAGAAAGTAATTCATTCAACTCAATGGAGTGTACAGTTCAATTTTGCTGATAACTACTATGTGCTAACATGATGTAAACATTGTTAGCACACTAGCCATATGATTTAGAGTTGTTTGCAACCAATTTTATGAGTGTGCTACCTATTCTCCAGAAGTTACTTTCAGTAACATTACCTTCTATATAGAGTGGAACTTTAGCCTTTGCAGAATTGAACCAAGTCAATGGCCACCACAGTGTAAATGGTACCAGGTAGGTTACTGAATACAGCTTGCATTGGAGTATTCCATGGCACTGAGCACTCTACATGCAATATCTATACAGTTCCAAACAACCCAGTGTAGTTATGTACACAACCTTACCACAGAATGCATTGAATAGAAAGTAATGCATTCAACTCAATGGAGTGTACAGTTCAATTTTGCTGATAGCTACAATGTGCTAACATGATGTAAACATTGTTAGCACACTAGCCATATGATTTAGAGTTGTTTGCAACCAATTTTATGAGTGTGCTACCTATGCTCCAGAAGTTACTTTCAGTAACTTTACCTTCTCTACACAGTGGAACTTTAGCCTTTGCAGAAGTAAGCCAAGTCAGCGGCTGATCCAAAGTAAATGGTACCAGGTAGGTTACTGAATTCACCTTGCATTGGAGTATTCCATGGCACTGAGCACTCTACATGCAATATCTATACAGTTCCAAATCACCCAGACTAGTTACGTACACAACCTTACCACAGAATGCATTGAATAGAAAGTAATGCATTCAACTCAATGGAGTGTACAGTTCAATTTTGCTCATAGCTACTATGTGCTAACATGATGTAAACATTGTTAGCACACTAACCATATGATTTAGAGTTGTCTGCAACCAATTTTATGAGTGTGCTACCTATTCTCCAGAAGTTACTTTCAGTAACATTACCTTCTCTACACAGTGGAACTTTAGCCTTTGCAGAATTGAACCAAGTCAATGGCCATCACATTGTAAATGGTACCAGGTAGGTTACTGAATTCAGCTTGCATTGGAGTTTACCATGGCACTGAGAACTCTACATGCAATATCTATACAGTTCCAAATCACCCAGAGTAGTTATGTACACAACCTCACCACAGAATGCATTGAATAGAAAGTAATTCATTCAACTCAATGGAGTGTACAGTTCAATTTTGCTGATAACTACTATGTGCTAACATGATGTAAACATTGTTAGCACACTAGCCATATGATTTAGAGTTGTTTGCAACCAATTTTATGAGTGTGCTACCTATTCTCCAGAAGTTACTTTCAGTAACATTACCTTCTATATAGAGTGGAACTTTAGCCTTTGCAGAATTGAACCAAGTCAATGGCCACCACAGTGTAAATGGTACCAGGTAGGTTACTGAATACAGCTTGCATTGGAGTATTCCATGGCACTGAGCACTCTACATGCAATATCTATACAGTTCCAAACAACCCAGTGTAGTTATGTACACAACCTTACCACAGAATGCATTGAATAGAAAGTAATGCATTCAACTCAATGGAGTGTACAGTTCAATTTTGCTGATAGCTACAATGTGCTAACATGATGTAAACATTGTTAGCACACTAGCCATATGATTTAGAGTTGTTTGCAACCAATTTTATGAGTGTGCTACCTATTCTCCAGAAGTTACTTTCAGTAACATTACCTTCTCTACACAGTGGAACTTTAGCCTTTGCAGAATTGAACCAAGTGAATGGCTGTTCCACTGTAAATGGTACCAGGTAGGTTACTGAATTCAGCTTGCATTGGAGTATTCCATGGCACTGAGCACTCTACATGCAATATCTATACAGTTCCAAATCACCCAGACTAGTTACGTACACAACCTTACCACAGAATGCATTGAATAGAAAGTAAATCATTCAACTCAATTGAGTGTACAGTTCAATTTTGCTGATAACTACTATGTGCTAACATGATGTAAACATTGTTAGCACACTAGCCATATGATTTAGAGTTGTTTGCAACCAATTTTATGAGTGTGCTACCTATGCTCCAGAAGTTACTTTCAGTAACTTTACCTTCTCTACACAGTGGAACTTTAGCCTTTGCAGAAGTAAGCCAAGTCAGTGGCTGATCCAAAGTAAATGGTACCAGGTAGGTTACTGAATTCACCTTGCATTGGAGTATTCCATGTCACTGAGCACTCTACATGCAATATCTATACAGTTCCAAACCACCCAGTGTAGTTATGTACACAACCTTACCACAGAATGCATTGAATAGAAAGTAATGCATTCAACTCAATGGAGTGTACAGTTCAATTTTGCTGATAGCTACTATGTGCTAACATGATGTAAACATTGCTAGTACACTGACCATATGATTTAGAGTTGTCTGCAACCAATTTTATGAGTGTGCTACCTATTCTCCAGAAGTTACTTTCAGTAACATTACCTTCTCTACACAGTGGAACTTTAGCCTTTGCAGAATTGAACCAAGTGAATGGCTGTTCCACTGTAAATGGTACCAGGTAGGTTACTGAATTCAGCTTGCATTGGAGTATTCCATGGCACTGAGCACTCTACATGCAATATCTATACAGTTCCAAATCACCCAGACTAGTTACGTACACAACCTTACCACAGAATGCATTGAATAGAAAGTAATGCATTCAACTCAATGGAGTGTACAGTTCAATTTTGCTCATAGCTACTATGTGCTAACATGATGTAAACATTGTTAGCACACTAACCATATGATTTAGAGTTGTCTGCAACCAATTTTATGAGTGTGCTACCTATTCTCCAGAAGTTACTTTCAGTAACATTACCTTCTCTACACAGTGGAACTTTAGCCTTTGCAGAATTGAACCAAGTCAATGGCCATCACATTGTAAATGGTACCAGGTAGGTTACTGAATTCAGCTTGCATTGGAGTTTACCATGGCACTGAGCACTCTACATGCAATATCTATACAGTTCCAAATCACCCAGAGTAGTTATGTACACAACCTCACCACAGAATGCATTGAATAGAAAGTAATTCATTCAACTCAATGGAGTGTACAGTTCAATTTTGCTGATAACTACAATGTGCTAACATGATGTAAACATTGTTAGCACACTAGCCATATGATTTAGAGTTGTTTGCAACCAATTTTATGAGTGTGCTACCTATTCTCCAGAAGTTACTTTCAGTAACATTACCTTCTCTACACAGTGGAACTTTAGCCTTTGCAGAATTGAACCAAGTGAATGGCTGTTCCACTGTAAATGGTACCAGGTAGGTTACTGAATTCAGCTTGCATTGGAGTATTCCATGGCACTGAGCACTCTACATGCAATATCTATACAGTTCCAAATCACCCAGACTAGTTACGTACACAACCTTACCACAGAATGCATTGAATAGAAAGTAATGCATTCAACTCAAAGGAGTGTACAGTTCAATTTTGCTGATAGCTACTATGTGCTAACATGATGTAAACATTGTTAGCACACTAACCATATGATTTAGAGTTGTCTGCAACCAATTTTATGAGTGTGCTACCTATTCTCCAGAAGTTACTTTCAGTAACATTACCTTCTCTACACAGTGGAACTTTAGCCTTTGCCGAATTGAACCAAGTCAATGGCTATCACATTGTAAATGGTACCAGGTAGGTTCCTGAATTCAGCTTGCATTGGAGTTTACCATGGCACTGAGCACTCTACATGCAATATCTATACAGTTCCAAATCACACAGAGTAGTTATGTACACAACCTCACCACAGAATGCATTGAATAGAAAGTAATTCATTCAACTCAATGGAGTGTACAGTTCAATTTTGCTGATAACTACTATGTGCTAACATGATGTAAACATTGTTAGCACACTAGCCATATGATTTAGAGTTGTTTGCAACCAATTTTATGAGTGTGCTACCTATTCTCCAGAAGTTACTTTCAGTAACATTACCTTCGCTACACAGTGGAACTTTAGCCTTTGCCGAATTGAACCAAGTCAATGGCTGTTCCAATGTAAATGGTACCAGGTAGGTTACTGAATTCAGCTTGCATTGGAGTTTTCCATGGCACTGAACACTCTACATGCAATATGTATACAGTTCCAAACCACCCAGAGTAGTTATGTACATAACCTTACCACAGAATGCATTGAATATAAAGTAATGCATTCTACTCGAAGGAGCGTACAGTTCAATTTTGCTGATAACTACTATGTGCTAACATGATGTAAACATTGTTAGCACCTTAACCATATGATTCACAGTTGTCTGCAACCAATTTTATGAGTGTGGACCTATTCTCCAGAAGTTACTTTCAGTAACATTACCTTCTCTACACAGTGGAACTTTAGCCTTTGCAGAAGTAAGCCAAGTCAGTGGCTGATCCAAAGTAAATGGTACCAGGTAGGTTACTGAATTCAGCTTGCATTGGAGTATTCCATGGCACTGAGCACTCTACATGCAATATCTATACAGTTCCAAATCACCCAGACTAGTTACGTACACAACCTTACCACAGAATGCATTGAATAGAAAGCAATGCATTCAACTCAATGGAGTGTACAGTTCAATTTTGCTGATAGCTACTATGTGCTAACATGATGTAAACATTGTTAGCACACTAACCATATGATTTAGAGTTGTCTGCAACCAATTTTATGAGTGTGCTACCTATTCTCCAGAAGTTACTTTCAGTAACATTACCTTCTCTACAGAGTGGAACTTTAGCCTTTGCAGAATTGAACCAAGTCAATGGCCATCACATTGTAAATGGTACCAGGTAGGTTACTGAATTCAGCTTGCATTGGAGTTTACCATGGCACTGAGCACTCTACATGCAATATCTATACAGTTCCAAATCACCCAGAGTAGTTATGTACACAACCTCACCACAGAATGCATTGAATAGAAAGTAATTCATTCAACTCAATGGAGTGTACAGTTCAATTTTGCTGATAACTACTATGTGCTAACATGATGTAAACATTGTTAGCACACTAGCCATATGATTTAGAGTTGTTTGCAACCAATTTTATGAGTGTGCTACCTATTCTCCAGAAGTTACTTTCAGTAACATTACCTTCGCTACACAGTGGAACTTTAGCCTTTGCCGAATTGAACCAAGTCAATGGCTGTTCCAATGTAAATGGTACCAGGTAGGTTACTGAATTCAGCTTGCATTGGAGTTTTCCATGGCACTGAACACTCTACATGCAATATGTATACAGTTCCAAACCACCCAGAGTAGTTATGTACATAACCTTACCACAGAATGCATTGAATATAAAGTAATGCATTCTACTCGAAGGAGCGTACAGTTCAATTTTGCTGATAACTACTATGTGCTAACATGATGTAAACATTGTTAGCACCTTAACCATATGATTCAGAGTTGTCTGCAACCAATTTTATGAGTGTGGACCTATTCTCCAGAAGTTACTTTCAGT
Organism: Hypanus sabinus; assembly: GCF_030144855.1. NCBI lineage: Eukaryota > Metazoa > Chordata > Chondrichthyes > Myliobatiformes > Dasyatidae > Hypanus > Hypanus sabinus. The sequence continues at coordinate 93,273,557 of NC_082716.1, read as the reverse complement.
AACATTACCTTCTCTACACAGTGGAACTTTAGCCTTTGCAGAAGTAAGCCAAGTCAGTGGCTGATCCAAAGTAAATGGTACCAGGTAGGTTACTGAATTCAGCTTGCATTGGAGTATTCAATGGCACTGAGCACTCTACATGCAATATCTATACAGTTCCAAATCACCCAGACTAGTTACGTACACAACCTTACCACAGAATGCATTGAATAGAAAGCAATGCATTCAACACAATGGAGTGTACAGTTCAATTTTGCTGATAGCTACTATGTGCTAACATGATGTAAACATTGTTAGCACACTAACCATATGATTTAGAGTTGTCTGCAACCAATTTTATGAGTGTGCTACCTATTCTCCAGAAGTTACTTTCAGTAACATTACCTTCTCTACACAGTGGAACTTTAGCCTTTGCAGAATTGAACCAAGTCAATGGCCATCACATTGTAAATGGTACCAGGTAGGTTACTGAATTCAGCTTGCATTGGAGTTTACCATGGCACTGAGCACTCTACATGCAATATCTATACAGTTCCAAATCACCCAGAGTAGTTATGTACACAACCTCACCACAGAATGCATTGAATAGAAAGTAATTCATTCAACTCAATGGAGTGTACAGTTCAATTTTGCTGATAACTACTATGTGCTAACATGATGTAAACATTGTTAGCACACTAGCCATATGATTTTGAGTTGTTTGCAACCAATTTTATGAGTGTGCTACCTATTCTCCAGAAGTTACTTTCAGTAACATTACCTTCGCTACACAGTGGAACTTTAGCCTTTGCCGAATTGAACCAAGTCAATGGCTGTTCCAATGTAAATGGTACCAGGTAGGTTACTGAATTCAGCTTGCATTGGAGTTTTCCATGGCACTGAACTCTCTACATGCAATATGTATACAGTTCCAAACCACCCAGAGTAGTTATGTACATAACCTTACCACAGAATGCATTGAATATAAAGTAATGCATTCTACTCGAAGGAGCGTACAGTTCAATTTTGCTGATAACTACTATGTGCTAACATGATGTAAACATTGTTAGCACCTTAACCATATGATTCAGAGTTGTCTGCAACCAATTTTATGAGTGTGGACCTATTCTCCAGAAGTTACTTTCAGTAACATTACCTTCTCTACACAGTGGAACTTTAGCCTTTGCAGAAGTAAGCCAAGTCAGTGGCTGATCCAAAGTAAATGGTACCAGGTAGGTTACTGAATTCAGCTTGCATTGGAGTATTCCATGGCACTGAGCACTCTACATGCAATATCTATACAGTTCCAAATCACCCAGACTAGTTACGTACACAACCTTACCACAGAATGCATTGAATAGAAAGCAATGCATTCAACTCAATGGAGTGTACAGTTCAATTTTGCTGATAGCTACTATGTGCTAACATGATGTAAACATTGTTAGCACACTAACCATATGATTTAGAGTTGTCTGCAACCAATTTTATGAGTGTGCTACCTATTCTCCAGAAGTTACTTTCAGTAACATTACCTTCTCTACACAGTGGAACTTTAGCCTTTGCAGAATTGAACCAAGTCAATGGCCATCACATTGTAAATGGTACCAGGTAGGTTACTGAATTCAGCTTGCATTGGAGTTTACCATGGCACTGAGCACTCTACATGCAATATCTATACAGTTCCAAATCACCCAGAGTAGTTATGTACACAACCTCACCACAGAATGCATTGAATAGAAAGTAATTCATTCAACTCAATGGAGTGTACAGTTCAATTTTGCTGATAACTACTATGTGCTAACATGATGTAAACATTGTTAGCACACTAGCCATATGATTTTGAGTTGTTTGCAACCAATTTTATGAGTGTGCTACCTATTCTCCAGAAGTTACTTTCAGTAACATTACCTTCGCTACACAGTGGAACTTTAGCCTTTGCCGAATTGAACCAAGTCAATGGCTGTTCCAATGTAAATGGTACCAGGTAGGTTACTGAATTCAGCTTGCATTGGAGTTTTCCATGGCACTGAACACTCTACATGCAATATGTATACAGTTCCAAACCACCCAGAGTAGTTATGTACATAACCTTACCACAGAATGCATTGAATATAAAGTAATGCATTCTACTCGAAGGAGCGTACAGTTCAATTTTGCTGATAACTACTATGTGCTAACATGATGTAAACATTGTTAGCACACTAGCCATATGATTTAGAGTTGTTTGCAACCAATTTTATGAGTGTGCTACCTATGCTCCAGAAGTTACTTTCAGTAACTTTACCTTCTCTACACAGTGGAACTTTAGACTTTGCAGAAGTAAGCCAAGTCAGTGGCTGATCCAAAGTAAATGGTACCAGGTAGGTTACTGAATTCACCTTGCATTGGAGTATTCCATGTCACTGAGCACTCTACATGCAATATCTATACAGTTCCAAACCACCCAGTGTAGTTATGTACACAACCTTACCACAGAATGCATTGAATAGAAAGTAATGCATTCAACTCAATGGATTGTACAGTTCAATTTTGCTGATAGCTACTATGTGCTAACATGATGTAAACATTGCTAGTACACTGACCATATGATTTAGAGTTGTCTGCAACCAATTTTATGAGTGTGCTACCTATTCTCCAGAAATTACTTTCAGTAACATTACCTTCTCTACACAGTGGAACTTTAGCCTTTGCAGAATTGAACCAAGTCAATGGCCATCACATTCTAAATGGTAACAGGTAGGTTACTGAATTCAGCTTGCATTGGAGTTTTCCATGGCACTGAGCACTCTACATGCAATATCTACACAGTTCCAAATCACCCAGAGTAGTTATGTACACAACCTTACCACAGAATGCATTGAATAGAAAGTAAATCATTCAACTCAATTGAGTGTACAGTTCAATTTTGCTGATAACTACTATGTGCTAACATGATGTAAACATTGTTAGCACACTAGCCATATGATTTAGAGTTGTTTGCAACCAATTTTATAAGTGTGCTACCTATGCTCCAGAAGTTACTTTCAGTAACTTTACCTTCTCTACACAGTGGAACTTTAGCCTTTGCAGAAGTAAGCCAAGTCAGTGGCTGATCCAAAGTAAATGGTACCAGGTAGGTTACTGAATTCACCTTGCATTGGAGTATTCCATGTCACTGAGCACTCTACATGCAATATCTATACAGTTCCAAACCACCCAGTGTAGTTATGTACACAACCTTACCACAGAATGCATTGAATAGAAAGTAATGCATTCAACTCAATGGAGTGTACAGTTCAATTTTGCTGATAGCTACTATGTGCTAACATGATGTAAACATTGCTAGTACACTGACCATATGATTTAGAGTTGTCTGCAACCAATTTTATGAGTGTGCTACCTATTCTCCAGAAGTTACTTTCAGTAACATTACCTTCTCTACACAGTGGAACTTTAGCCTTTGCAGAATTGAACCAAGTGAATGGCTGTTCCACTGTAAATGGTACCAGGTAGGTTACTGAATTCAGCTTGCATTGGAGTATTCCATGGCACTGAGCACTCTACATGCAATATCTATACAGTTCCAAATCACCCAGACTAGTTACGTACACAACCTTACCACAGAATGCATTGAATAGAAAGTAATGCATTCAACTCAATGGAGTGTACAGTTCAATTTTGCTGATAGCTACTATGTGCTAACATGATGTAAACATTGTTAGCACACTAACCATATGATTTAGAGTTGTCTGCAACCAATTTTATGAGTGTGCTACCTATTCTCCAGAAGTTACTTTCAGTAACATTACCTTCTCTACACAGTGGAACTTTAGCCTTTGCAGAATTGAACCAAGTCAATGGCCATCACATTGTAAATGGTACCAGGTAGGTTACTGAATTCAGCTTGCATTGGAGTTTACCATGGCACTGAGCACTCTACATGCAATATCTATACAGTTCCAAATCACCCAGAGTAGTTATGTACACAACCTCACCACAGAATGCATTGAATAGAAAGTAATTCATTCAATTCAATGGAGTGTACAGTTCAATTTTGCTGATAACTACTATGTGCTAACATGATGTAAACATTGTTAGCACACTAGCCATATGATTTTGAGTTGTTTGCAACCAATTTTATGAGTGTGCTACCTATTCTCCAGAAGTTACTTTCAGTAACATTACCTTCGCTACACAGTGGAACTTTAGCCTTTGCCGAATTGAACCAAGTCAATGGCTGTTCCAATGTAAATGGTACCAGGTAGGTTACTGAATTCAGCTTGCATTGGAGTTTTCCATGGCACTGAACACTCTACATGCAATATGTATACAGTTCCAAACCACCCAGAGTAGTTATGTACATAACCTTACCACAGAATGCATTGAATATAAAGTAATGCATTCTACTCGAAGGAGCGTACAGTTCAATTTTGCTGATAACTACTATGTGCTAACATGATGTAAACATTGTTAGCACACTAGCCATATGATTTAGAGTTGTTTGCAACCAATTTTATGAGTGTGCTACCTATGCTCCAGAAGTTACTTTCAGTAACTTTACCTTCTCTACACAGTGGAACTTTAGACTTTGCAGAAGTAAGCCAAGTCAGTGGCTGATCCAAAGTAAATGGTACCAGGTAGGTTACTGAATTCACCTTGCATTGGAGTATTCCATGTCACTGAGCACTCTACATGCAATATCTATACAGTTCCAAACCACCCAGTGTAGTTATGTACACAACCTTACCACAGAATGCATTGAATAGAAAGTAATGCATTCAACTCAATGGATTGTACAGTTCAATTTTGCTGATAGCTACTATGTGCTAACATGATGTAAACATTGCTAGTACACTGACCATATGATTTAGAGTTGTCTGCAACCAATTTTATGAGTGTGCTACCTATTCTCCAGAAATTACTTTCAGTAACATTACCTTCTCTACACAGTGGAACTTTAGCCTTTGCAGAATTGAACCAAGTCAATGGCCATCACATTCTAAATGGTAACAGGTAGGTTACTGAATTCAGCTTGCATTGGAGTTTTCCATGGCACTGAGCACTCTACATGCAATATCTACACAGTTCCAAATCACCCAGAGTAGTTATGTACACAACCTTACCACAGAATGCATTGAATAGAAAGTAAATCATTCAACTCAATTGAGTGTACAGTTCAATTTTGCTGATAACTACTATGTGCTAACATGATGTAAACATTGTTAGCACACTAGCCATATGATTTAGAGTTGTTTGCAACCAATTTTATAAGTGTGCTACCTATGCTCCAGAAGTTACTTTCAGTAACTTTACCTTCTCTACACAGTGGAACTTTAGCCTTTGCAGAAGTAAGCCAAGTCAGTGGCTGATCCAAAGTAAATGGTACCAGGTAGGTTACTGAATTCACCTTGCATTGGAGTATTCCATGTCACTGAGCACTCTACATGCAATATCTATACAGTTCCAAACCACCCAGTGTAGTTATGTACACAACCTTACCACAGAATGCATTGAATAGAAAGTAATGCATTCAACTCAATGGAGTGTACAGTTCAATTTTGCTGATAGCTACTATGTGCTAACATGATGTAAACATTGCTAGTACACTGACCATATGATTTAGAGTTGTCTGCAACCAATTTTATGAGTGTGCTACCTATTCTCCAGAAGTTACTTTCAGTAACATTACCTTCTCTACACAGTGGAACTTTAGCCTTTGCAGAATTGAACCAAGTGAATGGCTGTTCCACTGTAAATGGTACCAGGTAGGTTACTGAATTCAGCTTGCATTGGAGTATTCCATGGCACTGAGCACTCTACATGCAATATCTATACAGTTCCAAATCACCCAGACTAGTTACGTACACAACCTTACCACAGAATGCATTGAATAGAAAGTAATGCATTCAACTCAATGGAGTGTACAGTTCAATTTTGCTGATAGCTACTATGTGCTAACATGATGTAAACATTGTTAGCACACTAACCATATGATTTAGAGTTGTCTGCAACCAATTTTATGAGTGTGCTACCTATTCTCCAGAAGTTACTTTCAGTAACATTACCTTCTCTACACAGTGGAACTTTAGCCTTTGCAGAATTGAACCAAGTCAATGGCCATCACATTGTAAATGGTACCAGGTAGGTTACTGAATTCAGCTTGCATTGGAGTTTACCATGGCACTGAGCACTCTACATGCAATATCTATACAGTTCCAAATCACCCAGAGTAGTTATGTACACAACCTCACCACAGAATGCATTGAATAGAAAGTAATTCATTCAACTCAATGGAGTGTACAGTTCAATTTTGCTGATAACTACTATGTGCTAACATGATGTAAACATTGTTAGCACACTAGCCATATGATTTAGAGTTGTTTGCAACCAATTTTATGAGTGTGCTACCTATTCTCCAGAAGTTACTTTCAGTAACATTACCTTCGCTACACAGTGGAACTTTAGCCTTTGCCGAATTGAACCAAGTCAATGGCTGTTCCAATGTAAATGGTACCAGGTAGGTTACTGAATTCAGCTTGCATTGGAGTTTTCCATGGCACTGAACACTCTACATGCAATATGTATACAGTTCCAAACCACCCAGAGTAGTTATGTACATAACCTTACCACAGAATGCATTGAATATAAAGTAATGCATTGAACTCAATGGAGTGTACAGTTCAATTTTCTGATAACTACTATGTGCTAACATGATGTAAACATTGTTAGCACACTAACCATATGATTTAGAGTTGTCTGCAACCAATTTTACGAGTGTGCTACCTATTCTCCAGAAGTTACTTTCAGTAACATTACCTTCTCTACACAGTGGAACTTTAGCCTTTGCAGAAGTAAACCAAGTCAATGGCTGTTCCAGTGTAAATGGTACCAGGTAGGTTACTGAATTCAGCTTGCATTGGAGTTTTCCATGGCACTGAGCACACTACATGCAATATCTATACAGTTCCAAATCACCCAGAGTAGTTATGTACACAACCTCACCACAGAATGCATTGAATACAAAGTAATGCATTCAACTCAATGGAGTGTACAGTTCTATTTGGCTGATAACTGCTATGTGCTGACATGATGTAAACATTGTTAGCACACTATCCATATGATGTAGAGATGTCTGCAACCAATTTTATGAGTGTGCTATCTATGCTCCAGAAGATACTTTCAGTAACTTTACCTTCTCTACACAGTGGAACTTTAGCCTTTGCAGAAGTAAGCCAAGTCAGTGGCTGATGCAAAGTAAATGGTACCAGGTAGGTTACTGAATTCACCTTGCATTGGAGTATTCCATGTCACTGAGCACTCTACATGTAATATCTATACAGTTCCAAACCACCCAGTGTAGTTATGTACACAACCTTACCACAGGATGCATTGAATAGAAAGTAATGCATTCAACTCAATGGAGTGTACAGTTCAGTTTTGCTGATAACTACTATGTGCTAACATGATGTGGACATTGTTAGCACACTAGGCATATGATTTAGAGTTGTTTGCAACCAATTTTATGAGTGTGCTACCTATTCTCCAGAAGTTACTTTCAGTAACATTACCTTCTCTACACAGTGGAACTTTAGCCTTTGCAGAATTGAACCAAGTCAATGGCCACCACAGTGTAAATGGTACCAGGTAGGTTACTGAATTCAGCTTGCATTGGAGTATTCCAAGGCACTGAGCACTCTACATGCAATATCTATACTGTTTCAAACCACCCAGTGTAGTTATGTACACAACCTTACCACAGAATGCATTGAATAGAAAGTAATGCATTCAACTCAATGGAGTGTACAGTTCAATTTTGCTGATAGCTAGTATGTGCTAACATGATGTCAACATTGTTAGCACACTAACCATATGATTTAGAGATGTCTGCAACCAATTTTATGAGTGTGCTACCTATTCTCCAGAAGTTACTTTCAGTAACATTACCTTCTCTACACAGTGGAACTTTAGCCTTTGCAGAATTGAACCAAGTCAATTGCCATCACATTGTAAATGGTACCAGGTAGGTTACTGAATTCAGCTTGCATTGGAGTTTACCATGGCACTGAGCACTCTACATGCAGTATCTATACAGTTCCAAATTACCCAGAGTAGTTATGTACACAACCTTACCACAGAATGCATTGAATACAAAGTAATGCATTGAACTCAATGGAGTGTACAGTTCAATTTTCTGATAACTACTATGTGCTAACATGATGTAAACATTGTTAGCACACTAACCATATGATTTAGAGTTGTCTGCAACCAATTTTACGAGTGTGCTACCTATTCTCCAGAAGTTACTTTCAGTAACATTACCTTCTCTACACAGTGGAACTTTAGCCTTTGCAGAAGTAAACCAAGTCAATGGCTGTTCCACTGTAAATGGTACCAGGTAGGTTACTGAATTCAGCTTGCATTGGAGTTTTCCATGGCACTGAGCACTCTACATGCAATATCTATACAGTTCCAAATCACCCAGAGTAGTTATGTACACAACCTCACCACAGAATGCATTGAATACAAAGTAATGCATTCAACTCAATGGAGTGTACAGTTCTATTTGGCTGATAACTGCTATGTGCTGACATGATGTAAACATTGGTAGCACACTATCCATATGATTTAGAGATGTCTGCAACCAATTTTATGAGTGTGCTACCTATGCTCCAGAAGTTACTTTCAGTAACTTTACCTTCTCTACACAGTGGAACTTTAGCCTTTCCAGAAGTAAGCAAAGTCAGTGGCTGATCCAAAGTAAATGGTACCAGGTAGGTTACTGAATTCAGTTTGCATTGGAGTTTTCCATGGCACTGAGCACTCTACATGCAATATCTATACAGTTCCAAATCACCCAGAGTACTTATGTACACAACCTTACCACAGAATGCATTGAGTAGAAAGCAATTCTTTCAACTCAATGTAGTGTACAGTTCAATTTTGCTGATAACTACTATGTGCTAACATGATGTAAACATTGTTAGCACCTTAACCATATGATTCAGAGTTGTCTGCAACCAATTTTATGAGTGTGGACCTATTCTCCAGAAGTTACTTTCAGTAACATTACCTTCTCTACACAGTGGAACTTTAGCCTTTGCAGAAGTAAGCAAAGTCAGTGGCTGATCCAAAGTAAATGGTACCAGGTAGGTTACTGAATTCACCTTGCATTGGAGTATTCCATGTCACTGAGCACTCTACATGCAATATCTATACAGTTCCAAATCACCCAGAGTAGTTATGCACACAACCTTACCACAGAATGTATTGAATAGAAAGTAATGCATTCAACTCAATGGAGTGTACAGTTCAATTTTGCTGATAACTTCTATGTGCTAACATGATGTAAACATTGTTAGCACACTAGCCATATGATTTAGAGTTGTTTGCAACCAATTTTATGAGTGTGCTACCTATTCTCCAGAAGTTACTTTCAGTAACATTACCTTCTCTACACAGTGGAACTTTAGCCTTTGCAGAATTGAACCAAGTCAATGGCCACCACAGTGTAAATGGTACCAGGTAGGTTACTGAATTCACCTTGCATTGGAGTATTCCATGACACTGAGCACTCTACATGCAATATCTATACAGTTCCAAACCACCCAGTGTAGTTATGTACAAAACCTTACCACAGAATGTATTGAATAGAAAGTAATGCATTCAACTCAATGGAGTGTACAGTTCAATTTTGCTGATAACTACTTTTTGCTAACTAGATGTAAACATTGTTAGCACACTAAGCATATGATTTACAGATGTCTGCAACCAATTTTATGAGTGTGCTACCTATTCTCCAGAAGTTACTTTCAGTAACATTACCTTCTCTACACAGTGGAACTTTAGCCTTTGCATAATTGAACCAAGTCAATGGCTGTTCCACTGTAAATGGTACCAGGTAGGTTACTGAATTCAGCTTGCATTGGAGTTTTCCATGGCACTGAGCACTCTACATGCAATATCTATACAGTTCCAAATCACCCAGAGTAGTTATGTACACAACCTCACCACAGAATGCATTGAATACAAAGTAATGCATTCAACTCAATGGAGTGTACAGTTCTATTTGGCTGATAACTGCTATGTGCTGACATGATGTAAACATTGGTAGCACACTATCCATATGATTTAGAGATGTCTGCAACCAATTTTATGAGTGTGCTACCTATGCTCCAGAAGTTACTTTCAGTAACTTTACCTTCTCTACACAGTGGAACTTTAGCCTTTCCAGAAGTAAGCAAAGTCAGTGGCTGATCCAAAGTAAATGGTACCAGGTAGGTTACTGAATTCAGTTTGCATTGGAGTTTTCCATGGCACTGAGCACTCTACATGCAATATCTATACAGTTCCAAATCACCCAGAGTACTTATGTACACAACCTTACCACAGAATGCATTGAGTAGAAAGCAATTCTTTCAACTCAATGTAGTGTACAGTTCAATTTTGCTGATAACTACTATGTGCTAACATGATGTAAACATTGTTAGCACCTTAACCATATGATTCAGAGTTGTCTGCAACCAATTTTATGAGTGTGGACCTATTCTCCAGAAGTTACTTTCAGTAACATTACCTTCTCTACACAGTGGAACTTTAGCCTTTGCAGAAGTAAGCCAAGTCAGTGGCTGATCCAAAGTAAATGGTACCAGGTAGGTTACTGAAATCACCTTGCATTGGAGTATTCCATGTCACTGAGCACTCTACATGCAATATCTATACAGTTCCAAATCACCCAGAGTAGTTATGCACACAACCTTACCACAGAATGTATTGAATAGAAAGTAATGCATTCAACTCAATGGAGTGTACAGTTCAATTTTGCTGATAACTACTATGTGCTAACATGATGTAAACATTGTTAGCACACTAGCCATATGATTTAGAGTTGTTTGCAACCAATTTTATGAGTGTGCTACCTATTCTCCAGAAGTTACTTTCAGTAACATTACCTTCTCTACACAGTGGAACTTTAGCCTTTGCAGAATTGAACCAAGTCAATGGCCACCACAGTGTAAATGGTACCAGGTAGGTTACTGAATTCAGCTTGCATTGGAGTATTCCATGACACTGAGCACTCTACATGCAATATCTATACAGTTCCAAACCACCCAGTGTAGTTATGTACAAAACCTTACCACAGAATGTATTGAATAGAAAGTAATGCATTCAACTCAATGGAGTGTACAGTTCAATTTTGCTGATAACTACTTTTTGCTAACTAGATGTAAACATTGTTAGCACACTAAGCATATGATTTACAGATGTCTGCAACCAATTTTATGAGTGTGCTACCTATTCTCCAGAAGTTACTTTCAGTAACATTACCTTCTCTACACAGTGGAACTTTAGCCTTTGCATAATTGAACCAAGTCAATGGCTGTTCCACTGTAAATGGTACCAGGTAGGTTACTGAATTCAGCTTGCATTGGAGTTTTCCATGGCACTGAGCACTCTACATGCAATATCTACACATTTCCAAATCACCCAGTGTAGTTATGTACACAACCTTACCGCAGAATGCATTGAATAGAAAGTAATTCATTCTACTCGAAGGAGTGTACAGTTCAATTTTTCTGATAACTACTATGTGCTAACATGATGTAAACATTGTTAGCACACTATCCATATGATTTAGCGATGTCTGCAACCAATTTTATGAGTGTGCTACCTATGCTCCAGAAGTTACTTTCAGTATCTTTACCTTCTCTACACAGTGGAACTTTAGCCTTTGCAGAATTGAACCAAGTCAATGGCCACCACAGTGTAAATGGTACCAGGTAGGTTACTGAATTCAGCTTGCATTGGAGTATTCCATGTCACTGAGCACTCTACATGCAATATCTATACAGTTCCAAACCACCCAGTGTAGTTATGTACACAACCCTACCACAGAATGCATTGAATAGAAAGTAATGCATTCAAGTCAATGGAGTGTACAGTTCAATTTTGCTGATAACTAGTATGTGCTAACATGATATAAACATTGTTAGCACACTATCCATATGATTTAGAGTTGTTTGCAACCAATTTTATGAGTGTGCTACCTATGCTCCAGAAGTTACTTTCAGCAACTTTACCTTCTCTACACAGTGGAACTTTAGCCTTTGCAGAAGTAAGCCAAGTCACTGGCTGATCCAAAGTAAATGGTACCAGGCAGGTTACTGAATTCAGCTTGCATTGGAGTTTTCCATGGCACTGAGCACTCTACATGCAATATCTATACAGTTCCAAATCACCCAGACTAGTTATGCACACAACCTTACCACAGAATGTATTGAATAGAAAGTAATGCATTCAACTCAATGGAGTGTACAGTTCAATTTTGCTGATAACTACTATGTGTAAACATGATGTAAACATTGTTAGCACACTAGCCATATGATTTAGAGTTGTTTGCAACCAATTTTATGAGTGTGCTACCTATTCTCCAGAAGTTACTTTCAGTAACATTACCTTCTCTACACAGTGGAACTTTAGCCTTTGCAGAATTGAACCAAGTGAATGGCTGTTCCACTGTAAATGGTACCAGGTAGGTTACTGAATTCAGCTTGCATTGGAGTATTCCATGGCACTGAGCACTCTACATGCAATATCTATACAGTTCCAAATCACCCAGACTAGTTACGTACACAACCTTACCACAGAATGCATTGAATAGAAAGTAATGCATTCAACTCAATGGAGTGTACAGTTCAATTTTGCTGATAACTACTATGTGCTAACATGATGTAAACATTGTTAGCACCCTTGCCATATGATTTAGAGTTGTTTGCAACCAATTTTATGAGTGTGCTACCTATTCTCCAGAAGTTACTTTCAGTAACATTACCTTCTCTACACAGTGGAACTTTAGACTTTGCAGAATTGAACCAAGTCAGTGGCTGTTCCACTGTAAATGGTACCAGGTAGGTTACTGAATTCAGCTTGCATTGGAGTATTCCATGGCACTGAGCACTCTACATGCAATATCTATACAGTTCCAAACCACCCAGTTTAGTTATGTACACAACCTTACCACAGAATGCATTGAATAGAAAGTAATTCATTCAACTCAATGGAGTGTACAGTTCAATTTTGCTGATAACTACTATGTGTAAACATGATGTAAACATTGTTAGCACACTAGCCATATGATTTAGAGTTGTTTGCAACCAATTTTATGAGTGTGCTACCTATTCTCCAGAAGTTACTTTCAGTAACATTACCTTCTCTACACAGTGGAACTTTAGCCTTTGCAGAATTGAACCAAGTGAATGGCTGTTCCACTGTAAATGGTACCAGGTAGGTTACTGAATTCAGCTTGCATTGGAGTATTCCATGGCACTGAGCACTCTACATGCAATATCTATACAGTTCCAAATCACCCAGACTAGTTACGTACACAACCTTACCACAGAATGCATTGAATAGAAAGTAATGCATTCAACTCAATGGAGTGTACAGTTCAATTTTGCTGATAGCTACTATGTGCTAACATGATGTAAACATTGTTAGCACACTAACCATATGATTTAGAGTTGTCTGCAACCAATTTTATGAGTGTGCTACCTATTCTCCAGAAGTTACTTTCAGTAACATTACCTTCTCTACACAGTGGAACTTTAGCCTTTGCAGAATTGAACCAAGTCAATGGCCATCACATTGTAAATGGTACCAGGTAGGTTACTGAATTCAGCTTGCATTGGAGTTTACCATGGCACTGAGCACTCTACATGCAATATCTATACAGTTCCAAATCACCCAGAGTAGTTATGTACACAACCTCACCACAGAATGCATTGAATATAAAGTAATGCATTCTACTCGAAGGAGCGTAGAGTTCAATTTTGCTGATAACTACTATGTGCTAACATGATGTAAACATTGTTAGCACACTAGCCATATGATTTAGAGTTGTTTGCAACCAATTTTATGAGTGTGCTACCTATGCTCCAGAAGTTACTTTCAGTAACATTACCTTCTCTACACAGTGGAACTTTAGCCTTTGCAGAAGTAAGCCAAGTCAGTGGCTGATCCAAAGTAAATGGTACCAGGTAGGTTACTGAATTCACCTTGCATTGGAGTATTCCATGTCACTGAGCACTCTACATGCAATATCTATACAGTTCCAAACCACCCAGTGTAGTTATGTGCACAACATTACCACAGAATGCATTGAATAGAAAGTAAATCATTCAACTCAATTGAGTGTACAGTTCAATTTTGCTGATAACGACTATGTGCTAACATGATGTAAACATTGTTAGCACACTAGCCATATGATTTAGAGTTGTTTGCAACCAATTTTAAGAGTGTGCTACCTATTCTCCAGAAGTTACTTTCAGTAACATTACCTTCTCTACACAGTGGAACTTGAGACTTTGCAGAATTGAACCAAGTCAGTGGCTGTTCCACTGTAAATGGTACCAGGTAGGTTACTGAATTCAGCTTACATTGGAGTATTCCATGGCACTGAGCACTCTACATGCAATATCTATACAGTTCCAAACCACCCAGTGTAGTTATGTACACAACCTTACCACAGAATGCATTGAATAGAAAGTAATTCATTCAACTCAATGGAGTGTACAGTTCAATTTTGCTGATAACTACTATGTGTAAACATGATGTAAACATTGTTAGCACACTAGCCATATGATTTAGAGTTGTTTGCAACCAATTTTATGAGTGTGCTACCTATTCTCCAGAAGTTACTTTCAGTAACATTACCTTCTCTACACAGTGGAACTTTAGCCTTTGCAGAATTGAACCAAGTGAATGGCTGTTCCACTGTAAATGGTACCAGGTAGGTTACTGAATTCAGCTTGCATTGGAGTATTCCATGGCACTGAGCACTCTACATGCAATATCTATACAGTTCCAAATCACCCAGACTAGTTACGTACACAACCTTACCACAGAATGCATTGAATAGAAAGTAATGCATTCAACTCAATGGAGTGTACAGTTCAATTTTGCTGATAGCTACTATGTGCTAACATGATGTAAACATTGTTAGCACACTAACCATATGATTTAGAGTTGTCTGCAACCAATTTTATGAGTGTGCTACCTATTCTCCAGAAGTTACTTTCAGTAACATTACCTTCTCTACACAGTGGAACTTTAGCCTTTGCAGAATTGAACCAAGTCAATGGCCATCACATTGTAAATGGTACCAGGTAGGTTACTGAATTCAGCTTGCATTGGAGTTTACCATGGCACTGAGCACTCTACATGCAATATCTATACAGTTCCAAATCACCCAGAGTAGTTATATACACAACCTCACCACAGAATGCATTGAATAGAAAGTAATTCACTCAACTCAATGGAGTGTACAGTTCAATTTTGCTGATAACTACTATGTGCTAACATGATGTAAACATTGTTAGCACACTAGCCATATGATTTAGAGTTGTTTGCAACCAATTTTATGAGTGTGCTACCTATTCTTCAGAAGTTACTTTCAGTAACATTACCTTCTCTACACAGTGGAACTTTAGACTTTGCAGAATTGAACCAAGTCAGTGGCTGTTCCACTGTAAATGGTACCAGGTAGGTTACTGAATTCAGCTTGCATTGGAGTATTCCATGGCACTGAGCACTCTACATGCAATATCTATACAGTTCCAAACCACCCAGTGTAGTTATGTACACAACCTTACCACAGAATGCATTGAATAGAAAGTAATTCATTCAACTCAAAGGAGTGTACAGTTCAATTTTGCTGATAGCTAGTATGTGCTAACATGATGTCAACATTGTTAGCACACTAACCATATGATTTAGAGTTGTCTGCAACCAATTTTATGAGTGTGCTACCTATTCTCCAGAAGTTACTTTCAGTAACATTAGCTTCTCTACACAGTGGAACTTTAGCCTTTGCAGAATTGAACCAAGTCAATGGCCATCACATTGTAAATGGTACCAGGTAGGTTACTGAATTCACCTTGCATTGGAGTATTCCATGTCACTGAGCACTCTACATGCAATATCTATACAGTTCCAAACCACCCAGTGTAGTTATGTACACAAACTCACCACAGAATGCATTGAATACAAAGTAATGCATTCAACTCAATGGAGTGTACAGTTCTATTTGGCTGATAACTGCTATGTGCTGACATGATGTAAACATTGGTAGCACACTATCCATATGATTTAGAGATGTCTGCAACCAATTTTATGAGTGTGCTACCTATGCTCCAGAAGTTACTTTCAGTAACTTTACCTTCTCTACACAGTGGAACTTTAGCCTTTCCAGAAGTAAGCAAAGTCAGTGGCTGATCCAAAGTAAATGGTACCAGGTAGGTTACTGAATTCAGTTTGCATTGGAGTTTTCCATGGCACTGAGCACTCTACATGCAATATCTATACAGTTCCAAATCACCCAGAGTACTTATGTACACAACCTTACCACAGAATGCATTGAGTAGAAAGCAATTCTTTCAACTCAATGTAGTGTACAGTTCAATTTTGCTGATAACTACTATGTGCTAACATGATGTAAACATTGTTAGCACCTTAACCATATGATTCAGAGTTGTCTGCAACCAATTTTATGAGTGTGGACCTATTCTCCAGAAGTTACTTTCAGTAACATTACCTTCTCTACACAGTGGAACTTTAGCCTTTGCAGAAGTAAGCCAAGTCAGTGGCTGATCCAAAGTAAATGGTACCAGGTACGTTACTGAATTCACCTTGCATTGGAGTATTCCATGTCACTGAGCACTCTACATGCAATATCTATACAGTTCCAAATCACCCAGAGTAGTTATGCACACAACCTTACCACAGAATGCATTGAATAGAAAGTAATGCATTCAACTCAATGGATTGTACAGTTCAATTTTGCTGATAGCTACTATGTGCTAACATGATGTAAACATTGCTAGTACACTGACCATATGATTTAGAGTTGTCTGCAACCAATTTTATGAGTGTGCTACCTATTCTCCAGAAATTACTTTCAGTAACATTACCTTCTCTACACAGTGGAACTTTAGCCTTTGCAGAATTGAACCAAGTCAATGGCCATCACATTCTAAATGGTAACAGGTAGGTTACAGAATTCAGCTTGCATTGGAGTTTTCCATGGCACTGAGCACTCTACATGCAATATCTACACAGTTCCAAATCACCCAGAGTAGTTATGTACACAACCTTACCACAGAATGCATTGAATAGAAAGTAAATCATTCAACTCAATGGAGTGTACAGTTCAATTTTGCTGATAACTACTATGTGCTAACATGATGTAAACATTGTTAGCACACTAGCCATATGATTTAGAGTTGTTTGCAACCAATTTTATGAGTGTGCTACCTATGCTCCAGAAGTTACTTTCAGTAACTTTACCTTCTCTACACAGTGGAACTTTAGCCTTTGCAGAAGTAAGCCAAGTCAGTGGCTGATCCAAAGTAAATGGTACCAGGTAGGTTACTGAATTCACCTTGCATTGGAGTATTCCATGTCACTGAGCACTCTACATGCAATATCTATACAGTTCCAAACCACCCAGTGTAGTTATGTACACAACCTTACCACAGAATGCATTGAATAGAAAGTAATGCATTCAACTCAATGGAGTGTACAGTTCAATTTTGCTGATAGCTACTATGTGCTAACATGATGTAAACATTGCTAGTACACTGACCATATGATTTAGAGTTGTCTGCAACCAATTTTATGGGTGTGCTACCTATTCTCCAGAAGTTACTTTCAGTAACATTACCTTCTCTACACAGTGGAACTTTAGCCTTTGCAGAATTGAACCAAGTCAATGGCCACCACAGTGTAAATGGTACCAGGTAGGTTACTGAATTCAGCTTGCATTGGAGTATTCCATGTCACTGAGCACTCTATATGCAATATCTATACAGTTCCAAACCACCCAGTGTAGTTATGTACACAACCCTACCACAGAATGCATTGAATAGAAAGTAATGCATTCAAGTCAATGGAGTGTACAGTTCAATTTTGCTGATAACTACTATGTGCTAACATGATGTAAACATTGTTAGCACACTAGCCATATGATTTAGAGTTGTTTGCAACCAATTTTATGAGTGTGCTACCTATTCTCCAGAAGTTAATTTCAGTAACATTACCTTCTCTACACAGTGGAACTTTAGCCTTTTCATAATTGAACCAAGTCAATGGCTGTTCCACTGTAAATGGTACCAGGCAGGTTACTGAATTCAGCTTGCATTGGAGTTTTCCATGGCACTGAGCACTCTACATGCAATATCTATACAGTTCCAAATCACCCAGAGTAGTTATGCACACAACCTTACCACAGAATGTATTGAATAGAAAGTAATGCATTCAACTCAATGGAGTGTACAGTTCAATTTTGCTGATAACTACTATGTGCTAAGATGATGTAAACATTGTTAGCACACTAGCCATATGATTTAGAGTTGTTTGCAACCAATTTTATGAGTGTGCTACCTATTCTCCAGAAGTTACTTTCAGTAACATTACCTTCTCTACACAGTGGAACTTTAGCCTT
Source organism: Hypanus sabinus (assembly GCF_030144855.1). Taxonomy (NCBI): domain Eukaryota; kingdom Metazoa; phylum Chordata; class Chondrichthyes; order Myliobatiformes; family Dasyatidae; genus Hypanus; species Hypanus sabinus. The sequence goes on along the minus strand of NC_082716.1, from coordinate 93,255,103 downwards.
TGCATAATTGAACCAAGTCAATGGCTGTTCCACTGTAAATGGTACCAGGTAGGTTACTGAATTCAGCTTGCATTGAAGTTTTCCAAGGCACTGCGCACTCTACATGCAATATCTACACATTTCCAAATCACCCAGGGTAGTTATGTACACAACCGTACCGCAGAATGCATTGAATAGAAAGTAATTCATTCTACTCGAAGGAGTGTACAGTTCAATTTTGCTGATAGCTACTATGTGCTAACATGATGTAAACATTGTTAGCACACTAGCCATATGATTTAGAGTTGTTTGCAAACAATTTTATGAGTGTGCTACCTATCCTCCAGAAGTTACTTTCAGTAACATTACCTCTACACAGTGGAACTTAAGCCTTTGCAGAATTGAACCAAGTCAATGGCTGTTCCACTGTAAACGGTACCAGGTAGGTTACTGAATTCAGCTTGCATTGGAGTTTTTCACTGTACTGAGCACTCTACATGCAATATCTATACAGTTCTAAACCACCCAGAGTAGTTATGTACATAACCTTACCACAGAATGCATTGAATATAAAGTAATGCATTCTACTCGGAGCGTATAGTTCAATTTTGCTGATAACTACTATGTGCTAACATGATGTAAACATTGTTAGCACACTAGCCATATGATTTAGAGTTATTTGCAACCAATGTTATGAGTGTGCTACCTATGCTCCAGAAGTTACTTTCAGTAACTTTACCTTCTCTACACAGTGGAACTTTAGCCTTTGCAGAAGTAAGCCAAGTCAGTGGCTGATCCAAAGTAAATGGTACCAGGTAGGTTACAGAATTCAGCTTGCATTGGAGTTTTCCATGGCACTGAGCACTCTACATACAATATCTATACAGTTCCAAATCACCCAGAGTAGTTATGTACACAACCTTACCACAGAATGCATTGAAAAGAAAGTAATGCATTCAACTCAATGGAGTGTACAGTTCAATTTATCTGATAACTACTATGTGCTAACATGATGTAAACATTGTTAGCACACTATCCATATGATTTAGCGATGTCTGCAACCAATTTTATGAGTGTGCTACCTATGCTCCAGAAGTTACTTTCAGTATCTTTACCTTCTCTACACAGTGGAACTTTAGCCTTTGCAGAAGTAAGCCAAGTCAGTGGCTGATCCAAAGTAAATGGTACCAGGTAGGTTACTGAATTCAGCTTGCATTGGAGTATTCCATGGCACTGAGCACTCTACATGCAATATCTATACAGTTCCAAATCACCCAGACTAGTTACGTACACAACCTTACCACAGAATGCATTGAATAGAAAGCAATGCATTCAACTCAATGGAGTGTACAGTTCAATTTTGCTGATAGCTACTATGTGCTAACATGATGTAAACATTGTTAGCACACTAACCATATGATTTAGAGTTGTCTGCAACCAATTTTATGAGTGTGCTACCTATTCTCCAGAAGTTACTTTCAGTAACATTACCTTCTCTACACAGTGGAACTTTAGCCTTTGCAGAATTGAACCAAGTCAATGGCCATCACATTGTAAATGGTACCAGGTAGGTTACTGAATTCAGCTTGCATTGGAGTTTACCATGGCACTGAGCACTCTACATGCAATATCTATACAGTTCCAAATCACCCAGAGTAGTTATGTACACAACCTCACCACAGAATGCATTGAATAGAAAGTAATTCATTCAACTCAATGGAGTGTACAGTTCAATTTTGCTGATAACTACTATGTGCTAACATGATGTAAACATTGTTAGCACACTAGCCATATGATTTAGAGTTGTTTGCAACCAATTTTATGAGTGTGCTACCTATTCTCCAGAAGTTACTTTCAGTAACATTACCTTCGCTACACAGTGGAACTTTAGCCTTTGCCGAATTGAACCAAGTCAATGGCTGTTCCAATGTAAATGGTACCAGGTAGGTTACTGAATTCAGCTTGCATTGGAGTTTTCCATGGCACTGAACACTCTACATGCAATATGTATACAGTTCCAAACCACCCAGAGTAGTTATGTAAATAACCTTACCACAGAATGCATTGAATATAAAGTAATGCATTCTACTCGAAGGAGCGTACAGTTCAATTTTGCTGATAACTACTATGTGCTAACATGATGTAAACATTGTTAGCACACTAGCCATATGATTTAGAGTTGTTTGCAACCAATTTTATGAGTGTGCTACCTATGCTCCAGAAGTTACTTTCAGTAACTTTACCTTCTCTACACAGTGGAACTTTAGACTTTGCAGAAGTAAGCCAAGTCAGTGGCTGATCCAAAGTAAATGGTACCAGGTAGGTTACTGAATTCAGCTTGCATTGGAGTATTCCATGGCACTGAGCACTCTACATGCAATATCTATACAGTTCCAAATCACCCAGACTAGTTACGTACACAACCTTACCACAGAATGCATTGAATAGAAAGCAATGCATTCAACTCAATGGAGTGTACAGTTCAATTTTGCTGATAGCTACTATGTGCTAACATGATGTAAACATTGTTAGCACACTAACCATATGATTTAGAGTTGTCTGCAACCAATTTTATGAGTGTGCTACCTATTCTCCAGAAGTTACTTTCAGTAACATTACCTTCTCTACACAGTGGAACTTTAGCCTTTGCAGAATTGAACCAAGTCAATGGCCATCACATTCTAAATGGTAACAGGTAGGTTACAGAATTCAGCTTGCATTGGAGTTTTCCATGGCACTGAGCACTCTACATGCAATATCTATACAGTTCCAAATCACCCAGAGTACTTATGTACACAACCTTACCACAGAATGCATTGAGTAGAAAGCAATTCTTTCAACTCAATGTAGTGTACAGTTCAATTTTGCTGATAACTACTATGTGCTAACATGATGTAAACATTGTTAGCACCTTAACCATATGATTCAGAGTTGTCTGCAACCAATTTTATGAGTGTGGACCTATTCTCCAGAAGTTACTTTCAGTAACATTACCTTCTCTACACAGTGGAACTTTAGCCTTTGCAGAAGTAAGCCAAGTCAGTGGCTGATCCAAAGTAAATGGTACCAGGTACGTTACTGAATTCACCTTGCATTGGAGTATTCCATGTCACTGAGCACTCTACATGCAATATCTATACAGTTCCAAATCACCCAGAGTAGTTATGCACACAACCTTACCACAGAATGCATTGAATAGAAAGTAATGCATTCAACTCAATGGATTGTACAGTTCAATTTTGCTGATAGCTACTATGTGCTAACATGATGTAAACATTGCTAGTACACTGACCATATGATTTAGAGTTGTCTGCAACCAATTTTATGAGTGTGCTACCTATTCTCCAGAAATTACTTTCAGTAACATTACCTTCTCTACACAGTGGAACTTTAGCCTTTGCAGAATTGAACCAAGTCAATGGCCATCACATTCTAAATGGTAACAGGTAGGTTACAGAATTCAGCTTGCATTGGAGTTTTCCATGGCACTGAGCACTCTACATGCAATATCTACACAGTTCCAAATCACCCAGAGTAGTTATGTACACAACCTTACCACAGAATGCATTGAATAGAAAGTAAATCATTCAACTCAATGGAGTGTACAGTTCAATTTTGCTGATAACTACTATGTGCTAACATGATGTAAACATTGTTAGCACACTAGCCATATGATTTAGAGTTGTTTGCAACCAATTTTATGAGTGTGCTACCTATGCTCCAGAAGTTACTTTCAGTAACTTTACCTTCTCTACACAGTGGAACTTTAGCCTTTGCAGAAGTAAGCCAAGTCAGTGGCTGATCCAAAGTAAATGGTACCAGGTAGGTTACTGAATTCACCTTGCATTGGAGTATTCCATGTCACTGAGCACTCTACATGCAATATCTATACAGTTCCAAACCACCCAGTGTAGTTATGTACACAACCTTACCACAGAATGCATTGAATAGAAAGTAATGCATTCAACTCAATGGAGTGTACAGTTCAATTTTGCTGATAGCTACTATGTGCTAACATGATGTAAACATTGCTAGTACACTGACCATATGATTTAGAGTTGTCTGCAACCAATTTTATGGGTGTGCTACCTATTCTCCAGAAGTTACTTTCAGTAACATTACCTTCTCTACACAGTGGAACTTTAGCCTTTGCAGAATTGAACCAAGTCAATGGCCACCACAGTGTAAATGGTACCAGGTAGGTTACTGAATTCAGCTTGCATTGGAGTATTCCATGTCACTGAGCACTCTATATGCAATATCTATACAGTTCCAAACCACCCAGTGTAGTTATGTACACAACCCTACCACAGAATGCATTGAATAGAAAGTAATGCATTCAAGTCAATGGAGTGTACAGTTCAATTTTGCTGATAACTACTATGTGCTAACATGATGTAAACATTGTTAGCACACTAGCCATATGATTTAGAGTTGTTTGCAACCAATTTTATGAGTGTGCTACCTATTCTCCAGAAGTTAATTTCAGTAACATTACCTTCTCTACACAGTGGAACTTTAGCCTTTTCATAATTGAACCAAGTCAATGGCTGTTCCACTGTAAATGGTACCAGGCAGGTTACTGAATTCAGCTTGCATTGGAGTTTTCCATGGCACTGAGCACTCTACATGCAATATCTATACAGTTCCAAATCACCCAGAGTAGTTATGCACACAACCTTACCACAGAATGTATTGAATAGAAAGTAATGCATTCAACTCAATGGAGTGTACAGTTCAATTTTGCTGATAACTACTATGTGCTAAGATGATGTAAACATTGTTAGCACACTAGCCATATGATTTAGAGTTGTTTGCAACCAATTTTATGAGTGTGCTACCTATTCTCCAGAAGTTACTTTCAGTAACATTACCTTCTCTACACAGTGGAACTTTAGCCTTTGCATAATTGAACCAAGTCAATGGCTGTTCCACTGTAAATGGTACCAGGTAGGTTACTGAATTCAGCTTGCATTGAAGTTTTCCAAGGCACTGCGCACTCTACATGCAATATCTACACATTTCCAAATCACCCAGGGTAGTTATGTACACAACCGTACCGCAGAATGCATTGAATAGAAAGTAATTCATTCTACTCGAAGGAGTGTACAGTTCAATTTTGCTGATAGCTACTATGTGCTAACATGATGTAAACATTGTTAGCACACTAGCCATATGATTTAGAGTTGTTTGCAAACAATTTTATGAGTGTGCTACCTATCCTCCAGAAGTTACTTTCAGTAACATTACCTCTACACAGTGGAACTTAAGCCTTTGCAGAATTGAACCAAGTCAATGGCTGTTCCACTGTAAACGGTACCAGGTAGGTTACTGAATTCAGCTTGCATTGGAGTTTTTCACTGTACTGAGCACTCTACATGCAATATCTATACAGTTCCAAACCACCCAGAGTAGTTATGTACATAACCTTACCACAGAATGCATTGAATATAAAGTAATGCATTCTACTCGGAGCGTATAGTTCAATTTTGCTGATAACTACTATGTGCTAACATGATGTAAACATTGTTAGCACACTAGCCATATGATTTAGAGTTATTTGCAACCAATGTTATGAGTGTGCTACCTATGCTCCAGAAGTTACTTTCAGTAACTTTACCTTCTCTACACAGTGGAACTTTAGCCTTTGCAGAAGTAAGCCAAGTCAGTGGCTGATCCAAAGTAAATGGTACCAGGTAGGTTACAGAATTCAGCTTGCATTGGAGTTTTCCATGGCACTGAGCACTCTACATACAATATCTATACAGTTCCAAATCACCCAGAGTAGTTATGTACACAACCTTACCACAGAATGCATTGAAAAGAAAGTAATGCATTCAACTCAATGGAGTGTACAGTTCAATTTATCTGATAACTACTATGTGCTAACATGATGTAAACATTGTTAGCACACTATCCATATGATTTAGCGATGTCTGCAACCAATTTTATGAGTGTGCTACCTATGCTCCAGAAGTTACTTTCAGTATCTTTACCTTCTCTACACAGTGGAACTTTAGCCTTTGCAGAAGTAAGCCAAGTCAGTGGCTGATCCAAAGTAAATGGTACCAGGTAGGTTACTGAATTCAGCTTGCATTGGAGTATTCCATGGCACTGAGCACTCTACATGCAATATCTATACAGTTCCAAATCACCCAGACTAGTTACGTACACAACCTTACCACAGAATGCATTGAATAGAAAGCAATGCATTCAACTCAATGGAGTGTACAGTTCAATTTTGCTGATAGCTACTATGTGCTAACATGATGTAAACATTGTTAGCACACTAACCATATGATTTAGAGTTGTCTGCAACCAATTTTATGAGTGTGCTACCTATTCTCCAGAAGTTAATTTCAGTAACATTACCTTCTCTACACAGTGGAACTTTAGCCTTTTCATAATTGAACCAAGTCAATGGCTGTTCCACTGTAAATGGTACCAGGCAGGTTACTGAATTCAGCTTGCATTGGAGTTTTCCATGGCACTGAGCACTCTACATGCAATATCTATACAGTTCCAAATCACCCAGAGTAGTTATGCACACAACCTTACCACAGAATGTATTGAATAGAAAGTAATGCATTCAACTCAATGGAGTGTACAGTTCAATTTTGCTGATAACTACTATGTGCTAAGATGATGTAAACATTGTTAGCACACTAGCCATATGATTTAGAGTTGTTTGCAACCAATTTTATGAGTGTGCTACCTATTCTCCAGAAGTTACTTTCAGTAACATTACCTTCTCTACACAGTGGAACTTTAGCCTTTGCATAATTGAACCAAGTCAATGGCTGTTCCACTGTAAATGGTACCAGGTAGGTTACTGAATTCAGCTTGCATTGAAGTTTTCCAAGGCACTGCGCACTCTACATGCAATATCTACACATTTCCAAATCACCCAGGGTAGTTATGTACACAACCGTACCGCAGAATGCATTGAATAGAAAGTAATTCATTCTACTCGAAGGAGTGTACAGTTCAATTTTGCTGATAGCTACTATGTGCTAACATGATGTAAACATTGTTAGCACACTAGCCATATGATTTAGAGTTGTTTGCAAACAATTTTATGAGTGTGCTACCTATCCTCCAGAAGTTACTTTCAGTAACATTACCTCTACACAGTGGAACTTAAGCCTTTGCAGAATTGAACCAAGTCAATGGCTGTTCCACTGTAAACGGTACCAGGTAGGTTACTGAATTCAGCTTGCATTGGAGTTTTTCACTGTACTGAGCACTCTACATGCAATATCTATACAGTTCCAAACCACCCAGAGTAGTTATGTACATAACCTTACCACAGAATGCATTGAATATAAAGTAATGCATTCTACTCGGAGCGTATAGTTCAATTTTGCTGATAACTACTATGTGCTAACATGATGTAAACATTGTTAGCACACTAGCCATATGATTTAGAGTTATTTGCAACCAATGTTATGAGTGTGCTACCTATGCTCCAGAAGTTACTTTCAGTAACTTTACCTTCTCTACACAGTGGAACTTTAGCCTTTGCAGAAGTAAGCCAAGTCAGTGGCTGATCCAAAGTAAATGGTACCAGGTAGGTTACAGAATTCAGCTTGCATTGGAGTTTTCCATGGCACTGAGCACTCTACATACAATATCTATACAGTTCCAAATCACCCAGAGTAGTTATGTACACAACCTTACCACAGAATGCATTGAAAAGAAAGTAATGCATTCAACTCAATGGAGTGTACAGTTCAATTTATCTGATAACTACTATGTGCTAACATGATGTAAACATTGTTAGCACACTATCCATATGATTTAGCGATGTCTGCAACCAATTTTATGAGTGTGCTACCTATGCTCCAGAAGTTACTTTCAGTATCTTTACCTTCTCTACACAGTGGAACTTTAGCCTTTGCAGAAGTAAGCCAAGTCAGTGGCTGATCCAAAGTAAATGGTACCAGGTAGGTTACTGAATTCAGCTTGCATTGGAGTATTCCATGGCACTGAGCACTCTACATGCAATATCTATACAGTTCCAAATCACCCAGACTAGTTACGTACACAACCTTACCACAGAATGCATTGAATAGAAAGCAATGCATTCAACTCAATGGAGTGTACAGTTCAATTTTGCTGATAGCTACTATGTGCTAACATGATGTAAACATTGTTAGCACACTAACCATATGATTTAGAGTTGTCCGCAACCAATTTTATGAGTGTGCTACCTATTCTCCAGAAGTTACTTTCAGTAACATTACCTTCTCTACACAGTGGAACTTTAGCCTTTGCAGAATTGAACCAAGTCAATGGCCATCACATTGTAAATGGTACCAGGTAGGTTACTGAATTCAGCTTGCATTGGAGTTTACCATGGCACTGAGCACTCTACATGCAATATCTATACAGTTCCAAATCACCCAGAGTAGTTATGTACACAACCTCACCACAGAATGCATTGAATAGAAAGTAATTCATTCAACTCAATGGAGTGTACAGTTCAATTTTGCTGATAACTACTATGTGCTAACATGATGTAAACATTGTTAGCACACTAGCCATATGATTTAGAGTTGTTTGCAACCAATTTTATGAGTGTGCTACCTATTCTCCAGAAGTTACTTTCAGTAACATTACCTTCGCTACACAGTGGAACTTTAGCCTTTGCCGAATTGAACCAAGTCAATGGCTGTTCCAATGTAAATGGTACCAGGTAAGTTACTGAATTCAGCTTGCATTGGAGTTTTCCATGGCACTGAACACTCTACATGCAATATGTATACAGTTCCAAACCACCCAGAGTAGTTATGTACATAACCTTACCACAGAATGCATTGAATATAAAGTAATGCATTCTACTCGAAGGAGCGTACAGTTCAATTTTGCTGATAACTACTATGTGCTAACATGATGTAAACATTGTTAGCACACTAGCCATATGATTTAGAGTTGTTTGCAACCAATTTTATGAGTGTGCTACCTATGCTCCAGAAGTTACTTTCAGTAACTTTACCTTCTCTACACAGTGGAACTTTAGACTTTGCAGAAGTAAGCCAAGTCAGTGGCTGATCCAAAGTAAATGGTACCAGGTAGGTTACTGAATTCACCTTGCATTGGAGTATTCCATGTCACTGAGCACTCTACATGCAATATCTATACAGTTCCAAACCACCCAGTGTAGTTATGTACACAACCTTACCACAGAATGCATTGAATAGAAAGTAATGCATTCAACTCAATGGATTGTACAGTTCAATTTTGCTGATAGCTACTATGTGCTAACATGATGTAAACATTGCTAGTACACTGACCATATGATTTAGAGTTGTCTGCAACCAATTTTATGAGTGTGCTACCTATTCTCCAGAAATTACTTTCAGTAACATTACCTTCTCTACACAGTGGAACTTTAGCCTTTGCAGAATTGAACCAAGTCAATGGCCATCACATTCTAAATGGTAACAGGTAGGTTACAGAATTCAGCTTGCATTGGAGTTTTCCATGGCACTGAGCACTCTACATGCAATATCTACACAGTTCCAAATCACCCAGAGTAGTTATGTACACAACCCTACCACAGAATGCATTGAATAGAAAGTAAATCATTCAACTCAATTGAGTGTACAGTTCAATTTTGCTGATAACTACTATGTGCTAACATGATGTAAACATTGTTAGCACACTAGCCATATGATTTAGAGTTGTTTGCAACCAATTTTATGAGTGTGCTACCTATGCTCCAGAAGTTACTTTCAGTAACTTTACCTTCTCTACACAGTGGAACTTTAGCCTTTGCAGAAGTAAGCCAAGTCAGTGGCTGATCCAAAGTAAATGGTACCAGGTAGGTTACTGAATTCACCTTGCATTGGAGTATTCCATGTCACTGAGCACTCTACATGCAATATCTATACAGTTCCAAACCACCCAGTGTAGTTATGTACACAACCTTACCACAGAATGCATTGAATAGAAAGTAATGCATTCAACTCAATGGAGTGTACAGTTCAATTTTGCTGATAGCTACTATGTGCTAACATGATGTAAACATTGCTAGTACACTGACCATATGATTTAGAGTTGTCTGCAACCAATTTTATGAGTGTGCTACCTATTCTCCAGAAGTTACTTTCAGTAACATTACCTTCTCTACACAGTGGAACTTTAGCCTTTGCAGAATTGAACCAAGTCAATGGCCACCACAGTGTAAATGGTACCAGGTAGGTTACTGAATTCAGCTTGCATTGGAGTATTCCATGTCACTGAGCACTCTATATGCAATATCTATACAGTTCCAAACCACCCAGTGTAGTTATGTACACAACCCTACCACAGAATGCATTGAATAGAAAGTAATGCATTCAAGTCAATGGAGTGTACAGTTCAATTTTGCTGATAGCTACTATGTGCTAACATGATGTAAACATTGTTAGCACGCTAGCCATATGATTTAGAGTTGTGTGCAACCAATTTTATGAGTGTGCTACCTATTCTCCAGAAGTTAATTTCAGTAACATTACCTTCTCTACACAGTGGAACTTTAGCCTTTTCATAATTGAACCAAGTCAATGGCTGTTCCACTGTAAATGGTACCAGGCAGGTTACTGAATTCAGCTTGCATTGGAGTTTTCCATGGCACTGAGCACTCTACATGCAATATCTATACAGTTCCAAATCACCCAGAGTAGTTATGCACACAACCTTACCACAGAATGTATTGAATAGAAAGTAATGCATTCAACTCAATGGAGTGTACAGTTCAATTTTGCTGATAACTACTATGTGCTAACATGATGTAAACATTGTTAGCACACTAGCCATATGATTTAGAGTTGTTTGCAACCAATTTTATGAGTGTGCTACCTATTCTCCAGAAGTTACTTTCAGTAACATTACCTTCTCTACACAGTGGAACTTTAGCCTTTGCATAATTGAACCAAGTCAATGGCTGTTCCACTGTAAATGGTACCAGGTAGGTTACTGAATTCAGCTTGCATTGAAGTTTTCCAAGGCACTGAGCACTCTACATGCAATATCTACACATTTCCAAATCACCCAGGGTAGTTATGTACACAACCGTACCGCAGAATGCATTGAATAGAAAGTAATTCATTCTACTCGAAGGAGTGTACAGTTCAATTTTGCTGATAGCTACTATGTGCTAACATGATGTAAACATTGTTAGCACACTAGCCATATGATTTAGAGTTGTTTGCAAACAATTTTATGAGTGTGCTACCTATCCTCCAGAAGTTACTTTCAGTAACATTACCTCTACACAGTGGAACTTAAGCCTTTGCAGAATTGAACCAAGTCAATGGCTGTTCCACTGTAAACGGTACCAGGTAGGTTACTGAATTCAGCTTGCATTGGAGTTTTTCACGGTACTGAGCACTCTAGATGCAATATCTATACAGTTCCAAACCACCCAGAGTAGTTATGTACATAACCTTACCACAGAATGCATTGAATATAAAGTAATGCATTCTACTCGGAGCGTATAGTTCAATTTTGCTGATAACTACTATGTGCTAACATGATGTAAACATTGTTAGCACACTAGCCATATGATTTAGAGTTATTTGCAACCAATGTTATGAGTGTGCTACCTATGCTCCAGAAGTTACTTTCAGTAACTTTACCTTCTCTACACAGTGGAACTTTAGCCTTTGCAGAAGTAAGCCAAGTCAGTGGCTGATCCAAAGTAAATGGTACCAGGTAGGTTACAGAATTCAGCTTGCATTGGAGTTTTCCATGGCACTGAGCACTCTACATACAATATCTATACAGTTCCAAATCACCCAGAGTAGTTATGTACACAACCTTACCACAGAATGCATTGAAAAGAAAGTAAGGCATTCAACTCAATGGAGTGTACAGTTCAATTTATCTGATAACTACTATGTGCTAACATGATGTAAACATTGTTAGCACACTATCCATATGATTTAGCGATGTCTGCAACCAATTTTATGAGTGTGCTACCTATGCTCCAGAAGTTACTTTCAGTATCTTTACCTTCTCTACACAGTGGAACTTTAGCCTTTGCAGAAGTAAGCCAAGTCAGTGGCTGATCCAAAGTAAATGGTACCAGGTAGGTTACTGAATTCAGCTTGCATTGGAGTATTCCATGGCACTGAGCACTCTACATGCAATATCTATACAGTTCCAAACCACCCAGTGTAGTTATGTACAAAACCTTACCACAGAATGCATTGAAAAGAAAGTAATGCATTCAACTCAATGGAGTGTACAGTTCAATTTTGCTGATAACTACTATGTGCTAACATGATGTAAACATTGTTTGCACACTAGCCATATGATTTAGAGTTGTTTGCAACCAATTTTATGAGTGTGCTAACTATTCTCCAGAAGTTACTTTCAGTAACATTACCTTCTCTACACAGTGGAACTTTAGCCTTTGCAGAATTGAACCAAGTCAATGGCCACCACAGTGTAAATGGTACCAGATAGGTTACTGAATTCAGCTTGCATTGGAGTATTCCATGGCACTGAGCACTCTACATGCAATATCTATACTGTTCCAAACCACCCAGTGTAGTTATGTACACAACCTTACCACAGAATGCATTGAATAGAAAGTAATTGATTCAACTCAATTGAGTATACAGTTCAATTTTGCTGATAGCTACTATGTGCTAACATGATGTAAACATTGTTAGAACACTAGCCATATGATTTAGAGTTGTTTGCAAACAATTTTATGAGTGTGCTACCTATTCTCCAGAAGTTACTTTCAGTAACATTACCTCTACACAGTGGAACTTTAGCCTTTGCAGAATTGAACCAAGTCAATGGCTGTTCCACTGTAAATGGTACCAGGTAGGTTACTGAATTCAGCTTGCATTGGAGTTTTTCACGGTACTGAGCACTCTACATGCAATATCTATACGGTTCCAAACCACCCAGAGTAGTTATGTACATAACCTTACCACAGAATGCATTGAATATAAAGTAATGCATTCTACTCGAAGGAGCGTATAGTTCAATTTTGCTGATAACTACTATGTGCTAACATGATGTAAACATTGTTAGCACACTAGCCATATGATTTAGAGTTATTTGCAACCAATGTTATGAGTGTGCTACCTATGCTCCAGAAGTTACTTTCAGTAACTTTACCTTCTCTACACAGTGGAACTTTAGCCTTTGCAGAAGTAAGCCAAGTCAGTGGCTGATCCAAAGTAAATGGTACCAGGTAGGTTACAGAATTCAGCTTGCATTGGAGTTTTCCATGGCACTGAGCACTCTACATACAATATCTATACAGTTCCAAATCACCCAGAGTAGTTATGTACACAACCTTACCACAGAATGCATTGAAAAGAAAGTAATGCATTCAACTCAATGGAGTGTACAGTTCAATTTATCTGATAACTACTATGTGCTAACATGATGTAAACATTGTTAGCACACTATCCATATGATTTAGCGATGTCTGCAACCAATTTTATGAGTGTGCTACCTATGCTCCAGAAGTTACTTTCAGTAACATTACCTCTACACAGTGGAACTTAAGCCTTTGCAGAATTGAACCAAGTCAATGGCTGTTCCACTGTAAACGGTACCAGGTAGGTTACTGAATTCAGCTTGCATTGGAGTTTTTCACGGTACTGAGCACTCTACATGCAATATCTATACAGTTCCAAACCACCCAGAGTAGTTATGTACATAACCTTACCACAGAATGCATTGAATATAAAGTAATGCATTCTACTCGGAGCGTATAGTTCAATTTTGCTGATAACTACTATGTGCTAACATGATGCAAACATTGTTAGCACACTAGCCATATGATTTAGAGTTATTTGCAACCAATGTTATGAGTGTGCTACCTATGCTCCAGAAGTTACTTTCAGTAACTTTACCTTCTCTACACAGTGGAACTTTAGCCTTTGCAGAAGTAAGCCAAGTCAGTGGCTGATCCAAAGTAAATGGTACCAGGTAGGTTACAGAATTCAGCTTGCATTGGAGTTTTCCATGGCACTGAGCACTCTACATACAATATCTATACAGTTCCAAATCACCCAGAGTAGTTATGTACACAACCTTACCACAGAATGCATTGAAAAGAAAGTAATGCATTCAACTCAATGGAGTGTACAGTTCAATTTTGCTGATAACTACTATGTGCTAACATGATGTAAACATTGTTAGCACACTATCCATATGATTTAGCGATGTCTGCAACCAATTTTATGAGTGTGCTACCTATGCTCCAGAAGTTACTTTCAGTAACTTTACCTTCTCTACACAGTGGAACTTTAGCCTTTGCAGAAGTAAGCCAAGTCAGTGGCTGATCCAAAGTAAATGGTACCAGGTAGGTTACAGAATTCAGCTTGCATTGGAGTTTTCCATGGCACTGAGCACTCTACATACAATATCTATACAGTTCCAAATCACCCAGAGTAGTTATGTACACAACCTTACCACAGAATGCATTGAAAAGAAAGTAATGCATTCAACTCAATGGAGTGTACAGTTCAATTTATCTGATAACTACTATGTGCTAACATGATGTAAACATTGTTAGCACACTATCCATATGATTTAGCGATGTCTGCAACCAATTTTATGAGTGTGCTACCTATGCTCCAGAAGTTACTTTCAGTAACATTACCTCTACACAGTGGAACTTAAGCCTTTGCAGAATTGAACCAAGTCAATGGCTGTTCCACTGTAAACGGTACCAGGTAGGTTACTGAATTCAGCTTGCATTGGAGTTTTTCACGGTACTGAGCACTCTACATGCAATATCTATACAGTTCCAAACCACCCAGAGTAGTTATGTACATAACCTTACCACAGAATGCATTGAATATAAAGTAATGCATTCTACTCGGAGCGTATAGTTCAATTTTGCTGATAACTACTATGTGCTAACATGATGCAAACATTGTTAGCACACTAGCCATATGATTTAGAGTTATTTGCAACCAATGTTATGAGTGTGCTACCTATGCTCCAGAAGTTACTTTCAGTAACTTTACCTTCTCTACACAGTGGAACTTTAGCCTTTGCAGAAGTAAGCCAAGTCAGTGGCTGATCCAAAGTAAATGGTACCAGGTAGGTTACAGAATTCAGCTTGCATTGGAGTTTTCCATGGCACTGAGCACTCTACATACAATATCTATACAGTTCCAAATCACCCAGAGTAGTTATGTACACAACCTTACCACAGAATGCATTGAAAAGAAAGTAATGCATTCAACTCAATGGAGTGTACAGTTCAATTTATCTGATAACTACTATGTGCTAACATGATGTAAACATTGTTAGCACACTATCCATATGATTTAGCGATGTCTGCAACCAATTTTATGAGTGTGCTACCTATGCTCCAGAAGTTACTTTCAGTATCTTTACCTTCTCTACACAGTGGAACTTTAGCCTTTGCAGAAGTAAGCCAAGTCAGTGGCTGATCCAAAGTAAATGGTACCAGGTAGGTTACTGAATTCAGCTTGCATTGGAGTATTCCATGGCACTGAGCACTCTACATGCAATATCTATACAGTTCCAAACCACCCAGTGTAGTTATGTACAAAACCTTACCACAGAATGCATTGAAAAGAAAGTAATGCATTCAACTCAATGGAGTGTACAGTTCAATTTTGCTGATAACTACTATGTGCTAACATGATGTAAACATTGTTTGCACACTAGCCATATGATTTAGAGTTGTTTGCAACCAATTTTATGAGTGTGCTAACTATTCTCCAGAAGTTACTTTCAGTAACATTACCTTCTCTACACAGTGGAACTTTAGCCTTTGCAGAATTGAACCAAGTCAATGGCCACCACAGTGTAAATGGTACCAGATAGGTTACTGAATTCAGCTTGCATTGGAGTATTCCATGGCACTGAGCACTCTACATGCAATATCTATACTGTTCCAAACCACCCAGTGTAGTTATGTACACAACCTTACCACAGAATGCATTGAATAGAAAGTAATTGATTCAACTCAATTGAGTATACAGTTCAATTTATCTGATAGCTACTATGTGCTAACATGATGTAAACATTGTTAGCACACTAGCCATATGATTTAGAGTTGTTTGCAAACAATTTTAAGAGTGTGCTACCTATTCTCCAGAAGTTACTTTCAGTAACATTACCTCTACACAGTGGAACTTTAGCCTTTGCAGAATTGAACCAAGTCAATGGCTGTCCCACTGTAAATGGTACCAGGTAGGTTACTGAATTCAGCTTGCATTGGAGTTTTTCACGGTACTGAGCACTCTACATGCAATATCTATACAGTTCCAAACCATCCAGAGTAGTTATGTACATAACCTTACCACAGAATGCATTGAAAAGAAAGTAATGCATTCAACTCAATGGAGTGTACAGTTCAATTTATCTGATAACTACTATGTGCTAACATGATGTAAACATTGTTAGCACACTATCCATATGATTTAGCGATGTCTGCAACCAATTTTATGAGTGTGCTACCTATGCTCCAGAAGTTACTTTCAGTATCTTTACCTTCTCTACACAGTGGAACTTTAGCCTTTGCAGATGTAAGCCAAGACAGTGGCTGATCCAAAGTAAATGGTACCAGGTAGGTTACTGAATTCAGCTTGCATTGGAGTATTCCATGGCACTGAGCACTCTACATGCAATATCTATACAGTTCCAAACCACCCAGTGTAGTTTTGTACAAAACCTTACCACAGAATGCATTGAAAAGAAAGTAATGCATTCAACTCAATGGAGTGTACAGTTCAATTTTGCTGATAACTACTATGTGCTAACATGATGTAAACATTGTTTGCACACTAGCCATATGATTTAGAGTTGTTTGCAACCAATTTTATGAGTGTGCTAACTATTCTCCAGAAGTTACTTTCAGTAACATTACCTTCTCTACACAGTGGAACTTTAGCCTTTGCAGAATTGAACCAAGTCAATGGCCACCACAGTGTAAATGGTACCAGATAGGTTACTGAATTCAGCTTGCATTGGAGTATTCCATGGCACTGAGCACTCTACATGCAATATCTATACTGTTCCAAACCACCCAGTGTAGTTATGTACACAACCTTACCACAGAATGCATTGAATAGAAAGTAATTGATTCAACTCAATTGAGTATACAGTTCAATTTATCTGATAGCTACTATGTGCTAACATGATGTAAACATTGTTAGCACACTAGCCATATGATTTAGAGTTGTTTGCAAACAATTTTAAGAGTGTGCTACCTATTCTCCAGAAGTTACTTTCAGTAACATTACCTCTACACAGTGGAACTTTAGCCTTTGCAGAATTGAACCAAGTCAATGGCTGTCCCACTGTAAATGGTACCAGGTAGGTTACTGAATTCAGCTTGCATTGGAGTTTTTCACGGTACTGAGCACTCTACATGCAATATCTATACAGTTCCAAACCATCCAGAGTAGTTATGTACATAACCTTACCACAGAATGCATTGAAAAGAAAGTAATGCATTCAACTCAATGGAGTGTACAGTTCAATTTATCTGATAACTACTATGTGCTAACATGATGTAAACATTGTTAGCACACTATCCATATGATTTAGCGATGTCTGCAACCAATTTTATGAGTGTGCTACCTATGCTCCAGAAGTTACTTTCAGTATCTTTACCTTCTCTACACAATGGAACTTTAGCCTTTGCAGATGTAAGCCAAGTCAGTGGCTGATCCAAAGTAAATGGTACCAGGTAGGTTACTGAATTCAGCTTGCATTGGAGTATTCCATGGCACTGAGCACTCTACATGCAATATCTATACAGTTCCAAACCACCCAGTGTAGTTTTGTACAAAACCTTACCACAGAATGCATTGAAAAGAAAGTAATGCATTCAACTCAATGGAGTGTACAGTTCAATTTTGCTGATAACTACTATGTGCTAACATGATGTAAACATTGTTTGCACACTAGCCATATGATTTAGAGTTGTTTGCAAACAATTTTAAGAGTGTGCTACCTATTCTCCAGAAGTTACTTTCAGTAACATTACCTCTACACAGTGGAACTTTAGCCTTTGCAGAATTGAACCAAGTCAATGGCTGTTCCACTGTAAATGGTACCAGGTAGGTTACTGAATTCAGCTTGCATTGGAGTTTTTCACGGTACTGAGCGCTCTACATGCAATATCTATACAGTTCCAAACCACCCAGAGTAGTTATGTACATAACCTTACCACAGAATGCATTGAATATAAAGTAATGCATTCTACTCGAAGGAGCGTACAGTTCAATTTTGCTGATAACTACTATGTGCTAACATGATGTAAACATTGTTAGCACACTAGCCATATGATTTAGAGTTATTTGCAACCAATGTTATGAGTGTGCTACCTATGCTCCAGAAGTTACTTTCAGTAACTTTACCTTCTCTACACAGTGGAACTTTAGCCTTTGCAGAAGTAAGCCAAGTCAGTGGCTGATCCAAAGTTAATGGTACCAGGTAGGTTACAGAATTCAGCTTGCATTGGAGTTTTCCATGGCACTGAGCACTCTACATACAATATCTATACAGTTCCAAATCACCCAGAGTAGTTATGTACACAACCTTACCACAGAATGCATTGAAAAGAAAGTAATGCATTCAACTCAATGGAGTGTACAGTTCAATTTATCTGATAACTACTATGTGCTAACATGATGTAAACATTGTTAGCACACTATCCATATCATTTAGCGATGTCTGCAACCAATTTTATGAGTGTGCTACCTATGCTCAAGAAGTTACTTTCAGTATCTTTACCTTCTCTACACAGTGGAACTTTAGCCTTTGCAGAATTGAACCGTCAATGGCCACCACAGTGTAAATGGTACCAGGTAGGTTACTGAATTCAGCTTGCATTGGAGTATTCCATGTCACTGAGCACTCTACATGCAATATCTATACAGTTCCAAACCACCCAGTGTAGTTATGTACACAACCCTACCACAGAATGCATTGAATAGAAAGTAATGCATTCAAGTCAATGGAGTGTACAGTTCAATTTTGCTGATAACTACTATGTGCTAACATGATGTAAACATTGTTAGCACACTAACCATATGATTTAGAGTTGTTTGCAACCAATTTTATGAGTGTGCTACCTATTCTCCAGAAGTTAATTTCAGTAACATTACCTTCTCTACACAGTGGAACTTTAGCCTTTGCATAATTGAACCAAGTCAATGGCTGTTCCACTGTAAATGGTACCAGGCAGGTTACTGAATTCAGCTTGCATTGGAGTTTTCCATGGCACTGAGCACCCTACATGCAATATCTATACAGTTCCAAATCACCCAGAGTAGTTATGCACACAACCTTACCACAGAATGTATTGAATAGAAAGTAATGCATTCAACTCAATGGAGTGTACAGTTCAATTTTGCTGATAACTACTATGTGCTAACATGATGTAAACATTGTTAGCACACTAGCCATATGATTTAGAGTTGTTTGCAACCAATTTTATGAGTGTGCTACCTATTCTCCAGAAGTTACTTTCAGTAACATTACCTTCTCTACACAGTGGAACTTTAGCCTTTGCATAATTGAACCAAGTGAATGGCTGTTCCACTGTAAATGGTACCAGGTAGGTTACTGAATTCAGCTTGCATTGAAGTTTTCCAAGGCACTGAGCACTCTACATGCAATATCTATACATTTCCAAATCACCCAGGGTAGTTATGTACACAACCTTACCGCAGAATGCATTGAATAGAAAGTAATTCATTCTACTCAATGGAGTGTACAGTTCAATTTTGCTGATAACTACTATGTGCTAACATGATGTAAACATTGTTTGCACACTAGCCATATGAATTAGAGTTGTTTGCAACCAATTTTATGAGTGTGCTAACTATTCTCCAGAAGTTACTTTCAGTAACATTACCTTCTCTACACAGTGGAACTTTAGCCTTTGCAGAATTGAACCAAGTCAATGGCCACCACAGTGTAATTGGTACCAGGTAGGTTACTGAATTCAGCTTGCATTGGAGTATTCCATGGCACTGAGCACTCTACATGCAATATCTATACTGTTCCAAACCACCCAGTGTAGTTATGTACACAACCTTACCACAGAATGCATTGAATAGAAAGTAATTGATTCAACTCAATTGAGTATGCAGTTCAATTTTGCTGATAGCTACTATGTGCTAACATGATGTAAACATTGTTAGCACACTAGCCATATGATTTAGAGTTGTTTGCAAACAATTTTATGAGTGTGCTACCTATCCTCCAGAAGTTACTTTCAGTAACATTACCTTCTCTACAAAGTGGAACTTTAGCCTTTGCAGAATTGAACCAAGTCAATGGCTGTTCCACTGTAAATGGTACCAGGTAGGTTACTGAATTCAGCTTGCATTGGAGTTTTTCACGGTACTGAGCACTCTACATGCAATATCTATACAGTTCCAAACCACCCAGTGTAGTTATGTACATAACCTTACCACAGAATGCATTGAATATAAAGTAATGCATTCTACTCGAAGGAGCGTATAGTTCAATTTTGCTGATAACTACTATGTGCTAACATGATGTAAACTTTGTTAGCACACTAGCCATATGATTTAGAGTTATTTGCAACCAATGTTATGAGTGTGCTACCTATGCTCCAGAAGTTACTTTCAGTAACATTACCTTCTCTACACAGTGGAACTTTAGCCTTTGCAGAATTGAACCAAGTCAATGGCCACCACAGTGTAAATGGTACCAGGTAGGTTACTGAATTCAGCTTGCTTTGGAGTATTCCATGGCACTGAGCACTCTACATGCAATATCTATACTGTTCCAAACCACCCAGTGTAGTTATGTACAAAACCTTACCACAGAATGCATTGAAAAGAAAGTAATGCATTCAACTCAATGGAGTGTACAGTTCAATTTTGCTGATAACTACTATGTGCTAACATGATGTAAACATTGTTTGCACACTAGCCATATGATTTAGAGTTATTTGCAACCAATTTTATGAGTGTGCTAACTATTCTCCAGAAGTTACTTTCAGTAACATTACCTTCTCTACACAGTGGAACTTTAGCCTTTGCAGAATTGAACCAAGTCAATGGCCACCACAGTGTAAATGGTACCAGGTAGGTTACTGAATTCAGCTTGCATTGGAGTATTCCATGGCACTGAGCACTCTACATGCAATATCTATACTGTTCCAAACCACCCAGTGTAGTTATGTACACAACCTTACCACAGAATGCATTGAATAGAAAGTAATTGTTTCAACTCAATTGAGTATACAGTTCAATTTTGCTGATAGCTACTATGTGCTAACATGATGTAAACATTGTTAGCACACTAGCCATATGATTTAGAGTTGTTTGCAAACAATTTTATGAGTGTGCTACCTATCCTCCAGAAGTTACTTTCAGTAACATTACCTTCTCTACACAGTGGAACTTTAGCCTTTGCAGAATTGAACCAAGTCAATGGCTGTTCCATGTAAATGGTACCAGGTAGGTTACTGAATTCAGCTTGCATTGGAGTTTTTCACGGTACTGAGCACTCTACATGCAATATCTATACAGTTCCAAACCACCCAGAGTAGTTATGTACATAACCTTACCACAGAATGCATTGAATATAAAGTAATGCATTCTACTCGAAGGAGCGTATAGTTCAATTTTGCTGATAACTACTATGTGCTAATATGATGTAAAATTTGTTAGCACACTATCCATATGATTTAGCGATGTCTGCAACCAATTTTATGAGTGTGCTACCTATGCTCCAGAAGTTACTTTCAGTATCTTTACCTTCTCTACACAGTGGAACTTTAGCCTTTGCAGAAGTAAGCCAAGTCAATGGCCACCACAGTGTAAATGGTACCAGGTAGGTTACTGAATTCAGCTTGCTTTGGAGTATTCCATGGCACTGAGCACTCTACATGCAATATCTATACTGTTCCAAACCACCCAGTGTAGTTATGTACACAACCTTACTACAGAATGCATTGAAAAGAAAGGAATTCATTCAACACAATGGAGAGTACAGTTCAATTTTGCTGATAACTACTATGTGCTAACATGATGTAAACATTGTTAGCACACTAGCCATATGATTTAGAGTTGTTTGCAAACAATTTTATGAGTGTGCTACCTATCCTCCAGAAGTTACTTTCAGTAACATTACCTCTACACAGTGGAACTTTAGCCTTTGCAGAATTGAACCAAGTCAATGGCTGTTCCACTGTAAATGGTACCAGGTAGGTTACTGAATTCAGCTTGCATTGGAGTTTTTCACGGTACTGAGCACTCTACATGCAATATCTATACAGTTCCAAACCACCCAGAGTAGTTATGTACATAACCTTACCACAGAATGCATTGAATATAAAGTAATGCATTCTACTCGAAGGAGTGTATAGTTCAATTTTGCTGATAACTACTATGTGCTAACATGATGTAAACATTGTTAGCACACTATCCATATGATTTAGCGATGTCTGCAACCAATTTTATGAGTGTGCTACCTATGCTCCAGAAGTTACTTTCAGTATCTTTACCTTCTCTACAGAGTGGAACTTTAGCCTTTGCAGAAGTAAGCCAAGTCAGTGGCTGATCCAAAGTAAATGGTACCAGGTAGGTTACTGAATTCAGCTTGCATTGGAGTATTCCATGGCACTGAGCACTCTACATGCAATATCTATACAGTTCCAAACCACCCAGTGTAGTTATGTACAAAACCTTACCACAGAATGCATTGAAAAGAAAGTAATGCATTCAACTCAATGGAGTGTACAGTTCAATTTTGCAGATAACTACTATGTGCTAACATGATGTAAACATTGTTTGCACACTAGCCATATGATTTAGAGTTATTTGCAACCAATTTTATGTGTGCTAACTATTCTCCAGAAGTTACTTTCAGTAACATTACCTTCTCTACACAGTGGAACTTTAGCCTTTGCAGAATTGAACCAAGTCAATGGCCACCAGAGTGTAAATGGTACCAGGAAGGTTACTGAATTCAGCTTGCTTTGGAGTATTCCATGGCACTGAGCACTCTACATGCAATATCTATACTGTTCCAAACCACCCAGTGTAGTTATGTACACAACCTTACCACAGAATGCATTGAATAGAAAGTAATTGATTCAACTCAATTGAGTATACAGTTCAATTTTGCTGATAGCTACTATGTGCTAACATGATGTAAACATTGTTAGCACACTAGCCATATGATTTAGAGTTGTTTGCAAACAATTTTATGAGTGTGCTACCTATCCTCCAGAAGTTACTTTCAGTAACATTACCTCTACTCAGTGGAACTTTAGCCTTTGCAGAATTGAACCAAGTCAATGGCTGTTCCACTGTAAATGGTACCAGGTAGGTTACTGAATTCAGCTTGCATTGGAGTTTTTCACGGTACTGAGCACTCTATATGCAATATCTATACTGTTCCAAACCACCCAGTGTAGTTATGTACATAACCTTACCAAAGAATGCATTGAAAAGAAAGTAATGCATTCAACTCAATGGAGTGTACAGTTCAATTTTGCTGATAACTACTATGTGCTAACATGATGTAAACATTGTTTGCACACTAGCCATATGATTTAGAGTTATTTGCAACCAATTTTATGAGTGTGCTAACTATTCTCCAGAAGTTACTTTCAGTAACATTACCTTCTCTACACAGTGGAACTTTAGCCTTTGCAGAATTGAACCAAGTCAATGGCCACCACAGTGTAAATGGTACCAGGTAGGTTACTGAATTCAGCTTGCTTTGGAGTATTCCATGGCACTGAGCACTCTACATGCAATATCTATACTGTTCCAAACCACCCAGTGTAGTTATGTACACAACCTTACCACAGAATGCATTGAATAGAAAGTAATTGATTCAACTCAATTGAGTATACAGTTCAATTTTGCTGATAGCTACTATGTGCTAACATGATGTAAACATTGTTAGCACACTAGCCATATGATTTAGAGTTGTTTGCAAACAATTTTATGAGTGTGCTACCTATCCTCCAGAAGTTACTTTCAGTAACATTCCTCTACACAGTGGAAGTTTAGCCTTTGCAGAATTGAACCAAGTCAATGGCTGTTCCACTGTAAATGGTACCAGGTAGGTTACTGAATTCAGCTTGCATTGGAGTTTTTCACGGTACTGAGCACTCTACATGCAATATCTATACAGTTCCAAACCACCCAGAGTAGTTATGTACATAACCTTACCACAGAATGCATTGAATATAAAGTAATGCATTCTACTCGAAGGAGCGTATAGTTCAATTTTGCTGATAACTACTATGTGCTAATATGATGTAAACATTGTTAGCACACTAGCCATATGATTTAGAGTTATTTGCAACCAATGTTATGAGTGTGCTACCTATGCTCCAGAAGTTACTTTCAGTAACATTACCTTCTCTACACAGTGGAACTTTAGCCTTTGCAGAATTGAACCAAGTCAATGGCCACCACAGTGTAAATGGTACCAGGTAGGTTACTGAATTCAGCTTGCTTTGGAGTATTCCATGGCACTGAGCACTCTACATGTAATATCTATACTGTTCCAAACCACCCAGTGTAGTTATGTACAAAACCTTACCACAGAATGCATTGAAAAGAAAGTAATGCATTCAACTCAATGGAGTGTACAGTTCAATTTTGCTGATAACTACTATGTGCTAACATGATGTAAACATTGTTTGCACACTAGCCATATGATTTAGAGTTATTTGCAACCAATTTTATGAGTGTGCTAACTATTCTCCAGAAGTTACTTTCAGTAACATTACCTTCTCTACACAGTGGAACTTTAGCCTTTGCAGAATTGAACCAAGTCAATGGCCACCACAGTGTAAATGGTACCAGGTAGGTTACTGAATTCAGCTTGCTTTGGAGTATTCCATGGCACTGAGCACTCTACATGCAATATCTATACTGTTCCAAACCACCCAGTGTAGTTATGTACACAACCTTACCACAGAATGCATTGAAAAGAAAGTAATGCATTCAACTCAATGGAGTGTACAGTTCAATTTATCTGATAACTACTATGTGCTAACATGATGTAAACATTGTTAGCACACTATCCATATGATTTAGCGATGTCTGCAACCAATTTTATGAGTGTGCTACCTATGCTCCAGAAGTTACTTTCAGTAACATTACCTTCTCTACACAGTGGAACTTTAGCCTTTGCAGAATTGAACCAAGTCAATGGCCACCACAGTGTAAATGGTACCAGGTAGGTTACTGAATTCAGCTTGCTTTGGAGTATTCCATGGCACTGAGCACTCTACATGCAATATCTATACTGTTCCAAACCACCCAGTGTAGTTATGTACACAACCTTACCACAGAATGCATTGAATAGAAAGTAATTGATTCAACTCAATTGAGTATACAGTTCAATTTTGCTGATAGCTACTATGTGCTAACATGATGTAAACATTGTTAGCACACTAGCCATATGATTTAGAGTTGTTTGCAACCAATTTTATGAGTGTGCTACCTATTCTCCAGAAGTTACTTTCAGTAACATTACCTTCTCTACACAGTGGAACTTTAGCCTTTGCATAATTGAACCAAGTCAATGGCTGTTCCACTGTAAATGGTACCAGGTAGGTTACTGAATTCAGCTTGCATTGGAGTTTTCCATGGCACTGAGCACTCTACATGCAATATCTACACAGTTGCAAATCACTCAGAGTAGTTATGTACATAACCTTACCACAGAATGCATTGAATATAAAGTAATGCATTCTACTCGAAGGAGCGTACAGTTCAATTTTTCTGATAACTACTATGTGCTAACATGATGTAAACATTGTTAGCACACTAGCCATATGATTTAGAGTTGTTTGCAACCAATTTTATGAGTGTGCTACCTATTCTCCAGAAGTTACTTTCAGTAACATTACCTTCTCTACACAGTGGAACTTTAGCCTTTGCAGAATTGAACCAAGTCAATGGCCACCACATTGTAAATGGTACCAGGTAGGTTACTGAATTCAGCTTGCTTTGGAGTATTCCATGGCACTGAGCACTCTACATGCAATATCTATACTGTTCCAAACCACCCAGTGTAGTTATGTACACAACCTTACCACAGAATGCATTGAATAGAAAGTAATTGATTCAACTCAATTGAGTATACAGTTCAATTTTGCTGATAGCTACTATGTGCTAATATGATGTAAACATTGTTAGCACACTAGCCATATGATTTAGAGTTGTTTGCAAACAATTTTATGAGTGTGCTACCTATCCTCCAGAAGTTACTTTCAGTAACATTACCTCTACACAGTGGAACTTTAGCCTTTGCAGAATTGAACTTAGTCAATGGCTGTCCACTGTAAATGGTACCAGGTAGGTTACTGAATTCAGCTTGCATTGGAGTTTTTCACGGTGCTGAGCACTCTACATGAAATATCTATACAGTTCCAAACCACCCAGAGTAGTTATGTACATTACCTTACCACAGAATGCATTGAATATAAAGTAATGCATTCTATTCGAAGGAGCGTATAGTTCAATTTTGCTGATAACTACTATGTGCTAACATGATGTAAACATTGTTAGCACACTAGCCATATGATTTAGAGTTATTTGCAACCAATGTTATGAGTGTGCTACCTATGCTCCAGAAGTTACTTTCAGTAACATTACCTTCTCTACACAGTGGAACTTTAGCCTTTGCAGAATTGAACCAAGTCAATGGCCACCACAGTGTAAATGGTACCAGGTAGGTTACTGAATTCAGCTTGCTTTGGAGTATTCCATGGCACTGAGCACTCTACATGCAATATCTATACTGTTCCAAACCACCCAGTGTAGTTATGTACACAACCGTACCGCAGAATGCATTGAATAGAAAGTAATTCATTCTACTCGAAGGAGTGTACAGTTCAATTTTGCTGATAGCTACTATGTGCTAACATGATGTAAACATTGTTAGCACACTAGCCATATGATTTAGAGTTGTTTGCAAACAATTTTATGAGTGTGCTACCTATCCTCCAGAAGTTACTTTCAGTAACATTACCTCTACACAGTGGAACTTTAGCCTTTGCAGAATTGAACCAAGTCAATGGCTGTTCCACTGTAAATGGTACCAGGTAGGTTACTGAATTCAGCTTGCATTGGAGTTTTTCACGGTACTGAGCACTCTACATGCAATATCTATACTGTTCCAAACCACCCAGTGTAGTTATGTACATAACCTTACCACAGAATGCATTGAAAAGAAAGTAATGCATTCAACTCAATGGAGTGTACAGTTCAATTTTGCTGATAACTACTATGTGCTAACATGATGTAAACATTGTTTGCACACTAGCCATATGATTTAGAGTTATTTGCAACCAATTTTATGAGTGTGCTAACTATTCTCCAGAAGTTACTTTCAGTAACATTACCTTCTCTACACAGTGGAACTTTAGCCTTTGCATAATTGAACCAAGTCAATGGCTGTTCCACTGTAAATGGTACCAGGTAGGTTACTGAATTCAGCTTGCATTGGAGTTTTCCATGGCACTGAGCACACTACATGCAATATCTACACAGTTGCAAATCACTCAGAGTAGTTATGTACATAACCTTACCACAGAATGCATTGAATATAAAGTAATGCATTCTACTCGAAGGAGCGTACAGTTCAATTTTTCTGATAACTACTATGTGCTAACATGATGTAAACATTGTTAGCACACTAGCCATATGATTTAGAGTTGTTTGCAACCAATTTTATGAGTGTGCTACCTATTCTCCAGAAGTTACTTTCAGTAACATTACCTTCTCTGCACAGTGGAACTTTAGCCTTTGCAGAATTGAACCAAGTCAATGGCCACCACATTGTAAATGGTACCAGGTAGGTTACTGAATTCAGCTTGCTTTGGAGTATTCCATGGCACTGAGCACTCTACATGCAATATCTATACTGTTCCAAACCACCCAGTGTAGTTATGTACACAACCTTACCACAGAATGCATTGAATAGAAAGTAATTGATTCAACTCAATTGAGTATACAGTTCAATTTTGCTGATAGCTACTATGTGCTAATATGATGTAAACATTGTTAGCACACTAGCCATATGATTTAGAGTTGTTTGCAAACAATTTTATGAGTGTGCTACCTATCCTCCAGAAGTTACTTTCAGTAACATTACCTCTACACAGTGGAACTTTAGCCTTTGCAGAATTGAACCAAGTCAATGGCTGTTCCACTGTAAATGGTACCAGGTAGGTTACTGAATTCAGCTTGCATTGGAGTTTTTCACGGTGCTGAGCACTCTACATGAAATATCTATACAGTTCCAAACCACCCAGAGTAGTTATGTACATAACCTTACCACAGAATGCATTGAATATAAAGTAATGCATTCTATTCGAAGGAGCGTATAGTTCAATTTTGCTGATAACTACTATGTGCTAACATGATGTAAACATTGTTAGCACACTAGCCATATGATTTAGAGTTATTTGCAACCAATGTTATGAGTGTGCTACCTATGCTCCAGAAGTTACTTTCAGTAACATTACCTTCTCTACACAGTGGAACTTTAGCCTTTGCAGAATTGAACCAAGTCAATGGCCACCACAGTGTAAATGGTACCAGGTAGGTTACTGAATTCAGCTTGCTTTGGAGTATTCCATGGCACTGAGCACTCTACATGCAATATCTATACTGTTCCAAACCACCCAGTGTAGTTATGTACAAAACCTTACCACAGAATGCATTGAAAAGAAAGTAATGCATTCAACTCAAAGGAGTGTACAGTTCAATTTTGCTGATAACTACTATGTGCTAACATGATGTAAACATTGTTTGCACACTAGCCATATGATTTAGAGTTATTTGCAACCAATTTTATGAGTGTGCTAACTATTCTCCAGAAGTTACTTTCAGTAACATTACCTTCTCTACACAGTGGAACTTTAGCCTTTGCAGAATTGAACCAAGTCAATGGCCACCACAGTGTAAATGGTACCAGGTAGGTTATTGAATTCAGCTTGCTTTGGAGTATTCCATGGCACTGAGCACTCTACATGCAATATCTATACTGTTCCAAACCACCCAGTGTAGTTATGTACACAACCTTACCACAGAATGCATTGAATAGAAAGTAATTGATTCAACTCAATTGAGTATACAGTTCAATTTTGCTGATAGCTACTATGTGCTAACATGATGTAAACATTGTTAGCACACTAGCCATATGATTTAGAGTTGTTTGCAAACAATTTTATGAGTGTGCTACCTATCCTCCAGAAGATACTTTCAGTAACTTTACCTCTACACAGTGGAACTTTAGCCTTTGCAGAATTGAACCAAGTCAATGGCTGTTCCACTGTAAATGGTACCAGGTAGGTTCCTGAATTCAGCTTGCATTGGAGTTTTTCACGGTACTGAGCACTCTACATGCAATATCTATACAGTTCCAAACCACCCAGAGTAGTTATGTACATAACCTTACCACAGAATGCATTGAATATAAAGTAATGCATTCTACTCGAAGGAGCGTATAGTTCAATTTTGCTGATAACTACTATGTGCTAACATGATGTAAACATTGTTAGCAGACTAGCCATATGATTTAGAGTTGTTTGCAACCAATTTTATGAGTGTGCTACCTATTCTCCAGAAGTTACTTTCAGTAACATTACCTCTACACAGGGGAACTTTAGCCTTTGCAGAATTGAACCAAGTCAATGGCTGTTCCACTGTAAATGGTACCAGGTAGGTTACTGAATTCAGCTTGCATTGGAGTTTTCCATGGCACTGAGCACTCTGCATGCAATATCTACACAGTTGCAAATCACTCAGAGTAGTTATGTACATAACCTTACCACAGAATGCATTGAATATAAAGTAATGCATTCTACTCGAAGGAGCGTACAGTTCAATTTTGCTGAGAACTACTATGTGCTAACATGATGTAAACATTGTTAGCACACTAGCCATATGATTTAGAGTTATTTGCAACCAATGTTATGAGTGTGCTACCTATGCTCCAGAAGTTACTTTCAGTAACTTTACCTTCTCTACACAGTGGAACTTTAGCCTTTGCAGAAGTAAGCCAAGTCAGTGGCTGCTCCAAAGTAAATGGTACCAGGTAGGTTACAGAATTCAGCTTGCATTGGAGTTTTCCATGGCACTGAGCACTCTACATACAATATCTATACAGTTCCAAATCACCCAGAGTAGTTATGTACACAACCTTACCACAGAATGCATTGAAAAGAAAGTAATGCATTCAACTCAATGGAGTGTACAGTTCAATTTATCTGATAACTACTATGTGCTAACATGATGTAAACATTGTTAGCACACTATCCATATGATTTAGCGATGTCTGCAACCAATTTTATGAGTGTGCTACCTATGCTCCAGAAGTTACTTTCAGTATCTTTACCTTCTCTACACAGTGGAACTTTAGCCTTTGCAGAAGTAAGCCAAGTCAGTGGCTAATCCAAAGTAAATGGTACCAGGTAGGTTACTGAATTCAGCTTGCATTGGAGTATTCCATGGCACTGAGCACTTCTGCAACCAATTTTATGAGTGTGCTACCTATGCTCTAGAAGTTACTTTCAGTATCTTTACCTTCTCTACACAGTGGAACTTTAGCCTTTGCAGAATTGAACCAAGTCAATGGCCACCACAGTGTAAATGGTACCAGGTAGGTTACTGAATTCAGCTTGCATTGGAGTATTCCATGTCACTGAGCACTCTACATGCAATATCTATACAGTTCCAAACCACCCAGTGTAGTTATGTACACAACGCTACCACAGAATGCATTGAATAGAAAGTAATGCATTCAAGTCTATGGAGTGTACAGTTCAATTTTGCTGATAACTACTATGTGCTAACATGATGTAAACATTGTTAGCACACTAGCCATATGATTTAGAGTTGTTTGCAACCAATTTTATGAGTGTGCTACCTATCCTCCAGAAGTTACTTTCAGTAACATTACCTCTACACAGTGGAACTTTAGCCTTTGCAGAATTGAACCAAGTCAATGGCTGTTCCACTGTAAATGGTACCAGGTAGGTTACTGAATTCAGCTTGCATTGGAGTTTTTCACGGTACTGAGCACTCTACATGCAATATCTATACAGTTCCAAACCACCCAGAGTAGTTATGTACATAACCTTACCACAGAATGCATTGAATATAAAGTAATGCATTCTACTCGAAGGAGCGTATAGTTCAATTTTGCTGATAACTACTATGTGCTAACATGATGTAAACATTGTTAGCACACTAGCCATATGATTTAGAGTTATTTGCAACCAATGTTATGAGTGTGCTACCTATGCTCCAGAAGTTACTTTCAGTAACTTTACCTTCTCTACACAGTGGAACTTTAGCCTTTGCAGAATTGAACCAAGTCAATGGCCACCACAGTGTAAATGGTACCAGGTAGGTTACTGAATTCAGCTTGCATTGGAGTTTTCCATGTCACTGAGCACTCTACATGCAATATCTATACAGTTCCAAACCACCCAGTGTAGTTATGTACACAACCCTACCACAGAATGCATTGAATAGAAAGTAATGCTTTCAAGTCAATGGAGTGTACAGTTCAATTTTGCTGATAACTACTATGTGCTAACATGATGTAAACATTGTTAGCACACTAGCCATATGATTTAGAGTTGTTTGCAACCAATTTTATGAGTGTGCTACCTATTCTCCAGAAGTTACTTTCAGTAACATTACCTTCTCTACACAGTGGAACTTTAGCCTTTGCAGAATTGAACCAAGTCAATGGCCACCACAGTGTAAATGGTACCAGGTAGGTTACTGAATTCAGCTTGCATTGGAGTATTCCATGGCACTGAGCACTCTACATGCAATATCTATACAGTTCCAAACCACCCAGTGTAGTTATGTACACAACCTTACCACAGAATGCATTGAATAGAAAGTAATGCATTCAACTCAATGGAGTGTACAGTTCAATTTTGCTGATAGCTACTATGTGCTAACATGATGTAAACATTGCTAGTACACTGACCATATGATTTAGAGTTGTCTGCAACCAATTTTATGAGTGTGCTACCTATTCTCCAGAAGTTACTTTCAGTAACATTACCTTCTCTACACAGTGGAACTTTAGCCTTTGCAGAATTGAACCAAGTCAATGGCCATCACATTCTAAATGGTACCAGGTAGGTTACAGAATTCAGCTTGCATTGGAGTTTTCCATGGCACTGAGCACTCTACATGCAATATCTATACAGTTCCAAATCAACCAGAGTAGTTATGCACACAACCTTACCACAGAATGTATTGAATAGAAAGTAATGCATTCAACTCAATGGAGTGTACAGTTCAATTTTGCTGATAACTACTATGTGCTAACATGATGTAAACATTGTTAGCACACTAGCCATATGATTTAGAGTTGTTTGCAACCAATTTTATGAGTGTGCTACCTATTCTCCAGAAGTTACTTTCAGTAACATTACCTTCTCTACACAGTGGAACTTTAGCCTTTGCAGAATTGAACCAAGTCAATGGCCACCACAGTGTAAATGGTACCAGGTAGGTTACTGAATTCAGCTTGCATTGGAGTATTCCATGGCACTGAGCACTCTACATGCAATATCTATACAGTTCCAAACCACACAGTGTAGTTATGTACAAAACCTTACCACAGAATGTATTGAATAGAAAGTAATGCATTCAACTCAATGGAGTGTACAGTTCAATTTTGCTGATAACTACTTTTTGCTAACTAGATGTAAACATTGTTAGCACACTAAGCATATGAATTAGAGTTGTTTGCAACCAATTTTATGAGTGTGCTAACTATTCTCCAGAAGTTACTTTCAGTAACATTACCTTCTCTACACAGTGGAACTTTAGCCTTTGCATAATTGAACCAAGTCAATGGCTGTTCCACTGTAAATGGTACCAGGTAGGTTACTGAATTCAGCTTGCATTGGAGTTTTCCATGGCACTGAGCACTCTACATGCAATATCTACACAGTTGCAAATCACTCAGAGTAGTTATGTACATAACCTTACCACAGAATGCATTGAATATAAAGTAATGCATTCTACTCGAAGGAGCGTACAGTTCAATTTTGCTGATAACTACTATGTGCTAACATGATGTAAACATTGTTAGCACACTATCCATATGATTTAGCGATGTCTGCAACCAATTTTATGAGTGTGCTACCTATGCTCCAGAAGTTACTTTCAGTAACTTTACCTTCTCTACACAGTGGAACTTTAGCCTTTGCAGAAGTAAGCCAAGTCAGTGGCTGATCCAAAGTAAATGGTACCAGGCAGGTTACTGAATTCAGCTTGCATTGGAGTTTTCCATGGCACTGAGCACTCTACATGCAATATCTATACAGTTCCAAATCAACCAGAGTAGTTATGCACACAACCTTACCACAGAATGTATTGAATAGAAAGTAATGCATTCAACTCAATGGAGTGTACAGTTCAATTTTGCTGATAACTACTATGTGCTAACATGATGTAAACATTGTTAGCACACTAGCCATATGATTTAGAGTTGTTTGCAACCAATTTTATGAGTGTGCTACCTATTCTCCAGAAGTTACTTTCAGTAACATTACCTTCTCTACACAGTGGAACTTTAGCCTTTGCAGAATTGAACCAAGTCAATGGCCACCACAGTGTAAATGGTACCAGGTAGGTTACTGAATTCAGCTTGCATTGGAGTATTCCATGGCACTGAGCACTCTACATGCAATATCTATACAGTTCCAAACCACCCAGTGTAGTTATGTACAAAACCTTACCACAGAATGTATTGAATAGAAAGTAATGCATTCAACTCAATGGAGTGTACAGTTCAATTTTGCTGATAACTGCTTTTTGCTAACTAGATGTAAACATTGTTAGCACACTAAGCATATGATTTACAGATGTCTGCAACCAATTTTAAGAGTGTGCTACCTATGCTCCAGAAGTTACTTTCAGTAACATTACCTTCTCTACACAGTGGAACTTTAGCCTTTGCAGAATTGAACCAAGTCAATGGCCATCACATTCTAAATGGTACCAGGTAGGTTACAGAATTCAGCTTGCATTGGAGTTTTCCATGGCACTGAGCACTCTACATGCAATATCTATACAGTTCCAAATCAACCAGAGTAGTTATGCACACAACCTTACCACAGAATGTATTGAATAGAAAGTAATGCATTCAACTCAATGGAGTGTACAGTTCAATTTTGCTGATAACTACTATGTGCTAACATGATGTAAACATTGTTAGCACACTAGCCATATGATTTAGAGTTGTTTGCAACCAATTTTATGAGTGTGCTACCTATTCTCCAGAAGTTACTTTCAGTAACATTACCTTCTCTACACAGTGGAACTTTAGCCTTTGCAGAATTGAACCAAGTCAATGGCCACCACAGTGTAAATGGTACCAGGTAGGTTACTGAATTCAGCTTGTATTGGAGTATTCCATGGCACTGAGCACTCTACATGCAATATCTATACAGTTCCAAACCACCCAGTGTAGTTATGTACAAAACCTTACCACAGAATGTATTGAATAGAAAGTAATGCATTCAACTCAATGGAGTGTACAGTTCAATTTTGCTGATAACTACTTTTTGCTAACTAGATGTAAACATTGTTAGCACACTAAGCATATGATTTACAGATGTCTGCAACCAATTTTAAGAGTGTGCTACCTATGCTCCAGAAGTTACTTTCAGTATCTTTACCTTCTCTACACAGTGGAACTTTAGCCTTTGCAGAAGTAAGCCAAGTCAGTGGCTAATCCAAAGTAAATGGTACCAGGTAGGTTACTGAATTCAGCTTGCATTGGAGTATTCCATGGCACTGAGCACTCTACATGCAATATCTATACTGTTCCAAACCACCCAGTGTAGTTATGTACACAACCTTACCACAGAATGCATTGAATAGAAAGTAATTGATTCAACTCAATTGAGTATACAGTTCAATTTTGCTGATAGCTACTATGTGCTAACATGATGTAAACATTGTTAGCACACTAGCCATATGATTTAGAGTTGTTTGCAAACAATTTTATGAGTGTGCTACCTATTCTCCAGAAGTTACTTTCAGTAACATTACCTCTACACAGTGGAACTTTAGCCTTTGCAGAATTGAACCAAGTCAATGGCTGTTCCACTGTAAATGGTACCATGTAGGTTACTGAATTCAGCTTGCATTGGAGTTTTTCACGGTACTGAGCACTCTACATGCAATATCTATACAGTTCCAAACCACCCAGAGTAGTTATGTACATAACCTTACCACAGAATGCATTGAATATAAAGTAATGCATTCAACTCGAAGGAGCGTACAGTTCAATTTTGCTGATAACTACTATGTGCTAACATGATGTAAACATTGTTAGCACACTAGCCATATGATTTAGAGTTATTTGCAACCAATGTTATGAGTGTGCTACCTATGCTCCAGAAGGTACTTTCAGTAACTTTACCTTCTCTACACAGTGGAACTTTAGCCTTTGCAGAAGTAAGCCAAGTCAGTGGCTGATCCAAAGTAAATGGTACCAGGTAGGTTACAGAATTCAGCTTGCATTGGAGTTTTCCATGGCACTGAGCACTCTACATACAATATCTATACAGTTCCAAATCACCCAGAGTAGTTATGTACACAACCTTACCACAGAATGCATTGAAAAGAAAGTAATGCATTCAACTCAATGGAGTGTACAGTTCAATTTATCTGATAACTACTATGTGCTAACATGATGTAAACATTGTTAGCACACTATCCATATGAATTAGCGATGTCTGCAACCAATTTTATGAGTGTGCTACCTATGCTCCAGAAGTTACTTTCAGTATCTTTACCTTCTCTACACAGTGGAACTTTAGCCTTTGCAGAATTGAACCAAGTCAATGGCCACCACAGTGTAAATGGTACCAGGTAGGTTACTGAATTCAGCTTGCATTGGAGTATTCCATGTCACTGAGCACTCTACATGCAATATCTATACAGTTCCAAACCACCCAGTGTAGTTATGTACACAACCCTACCACAGAATGCATTGAATAGAAAGTAATGCATTCAAGTCAATGGAGTGTACAGTTCAATTTTGCTGATAACTACTATGTGCTAACATGATGTAAACATTGTTAGCAGACTAGCCATATGATTTAGAGTTATTTGCAACCAATTTTATGAGTGTGCTACCTATTCTCCAGAAGTTACTTCCAGTAACATTACCTCTACACAGTGGAACTTTAGCCTTTGCAGAATTGAACCAAGTCAATGGCTGTTCCACTGTAAATGGTACCAGGTAGGTTACTGAATTCAGCTTGCATTGGAGTTTTCCATGGCACTGAGCACTCTGCATGCAATATCTACACAGTTGCAAATCACTCAGAGTAGTTATGTACATAACCTTACCACAGAATGCATTGAATATAAAGTAATGCATTCTACTCGAAGGAGCGTACAGTTCAATTTTGCTGAGAACTACTATGTGCTAACATGATGTAAACATTGTTAGCACACTAGCCATATGATTTAGAGTTGTTTGCAACCAATTTTATGAGTGTGCTACCTATTCTCCAGAAGTTACTTTCAGTAACATTACCTTCTCTACACAGTGGAACTTTAGCCTTTGCAGAATTGAACCAAGTCAATGGCCACCACAGTGTAAATGGTACCAGGTAGTTTACTGAATTCAGCTTGCATTGGAGTATTCCATGGCACTGAGCACTCTACATGCAATATCTATACTCTTCCAAACCACCCAGTGTAGTTATGTACACAACCTTACCACAGAATGCATTGAATAGAAAGTAATTGATTCAACTCAATTGAGTATACAGTTCAATTTTGCTGATAGCTACTATGTGCTAACATGATGTAAACATTGTTAGCACACTAGCCATATGATTTAGAGTTGTTTGCAAACAATTTTATGAGTGTGCTACCTATTCTCCAGAAGTTACTTTCAGTAACATTACCTCTACACAGTGGAACTTTAGCCTTTGCAGAATTGAACCAAGTCAATGGCTGTTCCACTGTAAATGGTACCATGTAGGTTACTGAATTCAGCTTGCATTGGAGTTTTTCACGGTACTGAGCACTCTACATGCAATATCTATACAGTTCCAAACCACCCAGAGTAGTTATGTACATAACCTTACCACAGAATGCATTGAATATAAAGTAATGCATTCAACTCGAAGGAGCGTACAGTTCAATTTTGCTGATAACTACTATGTGCTAACATGATGTAAACATTGTTAGCACACTAGCCATATGATTTAGAGTTATTTGCAACCAATGTTATGAGTGTGCTACCTATGCTCCAGAAGTTACTTTCAGTAACTTTACCTTCTCTACACAGTGGAACTTTAGCCTTTGCAGAAGTAAGCCAAGTCAGTGGCTGATCCAAAGTAAATGGTACCAGGTAGGTTACAGAATTCCGCTTGCATTGGAGTTTTCCATGGCACTGAGCACTCTACATACAATATCTATTCAGTTCCAAATCACCCAGAGTAGTTATGTACACAACCTTACCACAGAATGCATTGAAAAGAAAGTAATGCATTCAACTCAATGGAGTGTACAGTTCAATTTATCTGATAACTACTATGTGCTAACATGATGTGAACATTGTTAGCACACTATCCATATGAATTAGCGATGTCTGCAACCAATTTTATGAGTGTGCTACCTATGCTCCAGAAGTTACTTTCAGTATCTTTACCTTCTCTACACAGTGGAACTTTAGCCTTTGCAGAATTGAACCAAGTCAATGGCCACCACAGTGTAAATGGTACCAGGTAGTTTACTGAATTCAGCTTGCATTGGAGTATTCCATGTCACTGAGCACTCTACATGCAATATCTATACAGTTCCAAACCACCCAGTGTAGTTATGTACACAACCCTACCACAGAATGCATTGAATAGAAAGTAATGCATTCAAATCAATGGAGTGTACAGTTCAATTTTGCTGATAACTACTATGTGCTAACATGATGTAAACATTGTTAGCAGACTAGCCATATGATTTAGAGTTGTTTGCAACCAATTTTATGAGTGTGCTACCTATTCTCCAGAAGTTACTTTCAGTAACATTACCTCTACACAGTGGAACTTTAGCCTTTGCAGAATTGAACCAAGTCAATGGCTGTTCCACTGTAAATGGTACCAGGTAGGTTACTGAATTCAGCTTGCATTGGAGTTTTCCATGGCACTGAGCACTCTGCATGCAATATCTACACAGTGGCAAATCACTCAGAGTAGTTATGTACATAACCTTACCACAGAATGCATTGAATATAAAGTAATGCATTCTACTCGAAGGAGCGTACAGTTCAATTTTGCTGAGAACTACTATGTGCTAACATGATGTAAACATTGTTAGCACACTAGCCATATGATTTAGAGTTATTTGCAACCAATGTTATGAGTGTGCTACCTATGCTCCAGAAGTTACTTTCAGTAACTTTACCTTCTCTACACAGTGGAACTTTAGACTTTGCAGAAGTAAGCCAAGTCAGTGGCTGATCCAAAGTAAATGGTACCAGGTAGGTTACAGAATTCAGCTTGCATTGGAGTTTTCCATGGCACTGAGCACTCTACATACAATATCTATACAGTTCCAAATCACCCAGAGTAGTTATGTACACAACCTTACCACAGAATGCATTAAAAAGAAAGTAATGCATTCAACTCAATGGAGTGTACAGTTCAATTTATCTGATAACTACTATGTGCTAACATGATGTAAACATTGTTAGCACACTATCCATATGATTTAGCGATGTCTGCAACCAATTTTATGAGTGTGCTACCTATGCTCCAGAAGTTACTTTCAGTATCTTTACCTTCTCTACACAGTGGAACTTTAGCCTTTGCAGAAGTAAGCCAAGTCAGTGGCTAATCCAAAGTAAATGGTACCAGGTAGGTTACTGAATTCAGCTTGCATTGGAGTATTCCATGGCACTGAGCACTCTACATGCAATATCTATACAGTTCCAAATCACCCAGAGTAGTTATGTACACAACCTCACCACAGAATGCATTGAATAGAAAGTAATTCATTCAACTCAATGGAGTGTACAGTTCAATTTTGCTGATAACTACTATGTGCTAACATGATGTAAACATTGTTAGCACACTAGCCATATGATTTAGAGTTGTTTGCAACCAATTTTATGAGTGTGCTACCTATTCTCCAGAAGTTACTTTCAGTAACATTACCTTCGCTACACAGTGGAACTTTAGCCTTTGCCGAATTGAACCAAGTCAATGGCTGTTCCAATGTAAATGGTACCAGGTAGGTTACTGAATTCAGCTTGCATTGGAGTTTTCCATGGCACTGAACACTCTACATGCAATATGTATACAGTTCCAAACCACCCAGAGTAGTTATGTACATAACCTTACCACAGAATGCATTGAATATAAAGTAATGCATTCTACTCGAAGGAGCGTACAGTTCAATTTTGCTGATAACTACTATGTGCTAACATGATGTAAACATTGTTAGCACCTTAACCATATGATTCAGAGTTGTCTGCAACCAATTTTATGAGTGTGGACCTATTCTCCAGAAGTTACTTTCAGTAACATTACCTTCTCTACACAGTGGAACTTTAGCCTTTGCAGAAGTAAGCCAAGTCAGTGGCTGATCCAAAGTAAATGGTACCAGGTAGGTTACTGAATTCACCTTGCATTGGAGTATTCCATGTCACTGAGCACTCTACATGCAATATCTATACAGTTCCAAACCACCCAGTGTAGTTATGTACACAACCTTACCACAGAATGCATTGAATAGAAAGTAATGCATTCAACTCAATGGAGTGTACAGTTCAATTTTGCTGATAGCTACTATGTGCTAACATGATGTAAACATTGCTAGTACACTGACCATATGATTTAGAGTTGTCTGCAACCAATTTTATGAGTGTGCTACCTATTCTCCAGAAGTTACTTTCAGTAACATTACCTTCTCTACACAGTGGAACTTTAGACTTTGCAGAATTGAACCAAGTCAGTGGCTGTTCCACTGTAAATGGTACCAGGTAGGTTACTGAATTCAGCTTGCATTGGAGTATTCCATGGCACTGAGCACTCTACATGCAATATCTATACAGTTCCAAACCACCCAGTTTAGTTATGTACACAACCTTACCACAGAATGCATTGAATAGAAAGTAATTCATTCAACTCAATGGAGTGTACAGTTCAATTTTGCTGATAACTACTATGTGTAAACATGATGTAAACATTGTTAGCACACTAGCCATATGATTTAGAGTTGTTTGCAACCAATTTTATGAGTGTGCTACCTATTCTCCAGAAGTTACTTTCAGTAACATTACCTTCTCTACACAGTGGAACTTTAGCCTTTGCAGAATTGAACCAAGTGAATGGCTGTTCCACTGTAAATGGTACCAGGTAGGTTACTGAATTCAGCTTGCATTGGAGTATTCCATGGCACTGAGCACTCTACATGCAATATCTATACAGTTCCAAATCACCCAGACTAGTTACGTACACAACCTTACCACAGAATGCATTGAATAGAAAGTAATGCATTCAACTCAATGGAGTGTACAGTTCAATTTTGCTGATAGCTACTATGTGCTAACATGATGTAAACATTGTTAGCACACTAACCATATGATTTAGAGTTGTCTGCAACCAATTTTATGAGTGTGCTACCTATTCTCCAGAAGTTACTTTCAGTAACATTACCTTCTCTACACAGTGGAACTTTAGCCTTTGCAGAATTGAACCAAGTCAATGGCCATCACATTGTAAATGGTACCAGGTAGGTTACTGAATTCAGCTTGCATTGGAGTTTACCATGGCACTGAGCACTCTACATGCAATATCTATACAGTTCCAAATCACCCAGAGTAGTTATATACACAACCTCACCAC
The DNA here is from genome assembly GCF_030144855.1 of Hypanus sabinus. Taxonomy (NCBI): domain Eukaryota; kingdom Metazoa; phylum Chordata; class Chondrichthyes; order Myliobatiformes; family Dasyatidae; genus Hypanus; species Hypanus sabinus. The sequence continues at coordinate 93,214,242 of NC_082716.1, read as the reverse complement.
AGAATGCATTGAATAGAAAGTAATTCACTCAACTCAATGGAGTGTACAGTTCAATTTTGCTGATAACTACTATGTGCTAACATGATGTAAACATTGTTAGCACACTAGCCATATGATTTAGAGTTGTTTGCAACCAATTTTATGAGTGTGCTACCTATTCTTCAGAAGTTACTTTCAGTAACATTACCTTCTCTACACAGTGGAACTTTAGACTTTGCAGAATTGAACCAAGTCAGTGGCTGTTCCACTGTAAATGGTAACAGGTAGGTTACTGAATTCAGCTTGCATTGGAGTATTCCATGGCACTGAGCACTCTACATGCAATATCTATACAGTTCCAAACCACCCAGTGTAGTTATGTACACAACCTTACCACAGAATGCATTGAATAGAAAGTAATTCATTCAACTCAAAGGAGTGTACAGTTCAATTTTGCTGATAACTACTATGTGTAAACATGATGTAAACATTGTTAGCACACTAGCCATATGATTTAGAGTTGTTTGCAACCAATTTTATGAGTGTGCTACCTATTCTCCAGAAGTTACTTTCAGTAACATTACCTTCTCTACACAGTGGAACTTTAGCCTTTGCAGAATTGAACCAAGTCAATGGCCATCACATTCTAAATGGTAACAGGTAGGTTACTGAATTCAGCTTGCATTGGAGTTTTCCATGGCACTGAGCACTCTACATGCAATATCTACACAGTTCCAAATCACCCAGAGTAGTTATGTACACAACCTTACCACAGAATGCATTGAATAGAAAGTAAATCATTCAACTCAATTGAGTGTACAGTTCAATTTTGCTGATAACTACTATGTGCTAACATGATGTAAACATTGTTAGCACACTAGCCATATGATTTAGAGTTGTTTGCAACCAATTTTATGAGTGTGCTACCTATGCTCCAGAAGTTACTTTCAGTAACTTTACCTTCTCTACACAGTGGAACTTTAGCCTTTGCAGAAGTAAGCCAAGTCAGTGGCTGATCCAAAGTAAATGGTACAAGGTAGGTTACTGAATTCACCTTGCATTGGAGTATTCCATGTCACTGAGCACTCTACATGCAATATCTATACAGTTCCAAACCACCCAGTGTAGTTATGTACACAACCTTACCACAGAATGCATTGAATAGAAAGTAATGCATTCAACTCAATGGAGTGTACAGTTCAATTTTGCTGATAGCTACTATGTGCTAACATGATGTAAACATTGCTAGTACACTGACCATATGATTTAGAGTTGTCTGCAACCAATTTTATGAGTGTGCTACCTATTCTCCAGAAGTTACTTTCAGTAACATTACCTTCTCTACACAGTGGAACTTTAGCCTTTGCAGAATTGAACCAAGTGAATGGCTGTTCCACTGTAAATGGTACCAGGTAGGTTACTGAATTCAGCTTGCATTGGAGTGTTCCATGGCACTGAGCATTCTACATGCAATATCTATACAGTTCCAAATCACCCAGACTAGTTACGTACACAACCTTACCACAGAATGCATTGAATAGAAAGTAATGCATTCAACTCAATGGAGTATACAGTTCAATTTTGCTCATAGCTACTATGTGCTAACATGATGTAAACATTGTTAGCACACTAACCATATGATTTAGAGTCGTCTGCAACCAATTTTATGAGTGTGCTACCTATTCTCCAGAAGTTACTTTCAGTAACATTACCTTCTCTACACAGTGGAACTTTAGCCTTTGCAGAATTGAACCAAGTGAATGGCTGTTCCACTGTAAATGGTACCAGGTAGGTTACTGAATTCAGCTTGCATTGGAGTTTACCATGGCACCGAGCACTCTACATGCAATATCTATACAGTTCCAAATCACCCAGAGTAGTTATGTACACAACCTCACCACAGAATGCATTGAATAGAAAGTAATTCATTCAACTCAATGGAGTGTACAGTTTAATTTTGCTGATAACTACTATGTGCTAACATGATGTAAACATTGTTAGCACACTAGCCATATGATTTAGAGTTGTTTGCAACCAATTTTATGAGTGTGCTACCTATTCTCCAGAAGTTACTTTCAGTAACATTACCTTCGCTACACAGTGGAACTTTAGCCTTTGCCGAATTGAACCAAGTCAATGGCTGTTCCAATGTAAATGGTACCAGGTAGGTTACTGAATTCAGCTTGCATTGGAGTTTTCCATGGCACTGAGCACTCTACATGCAATATCTATACAGTTCCAAACCACCCAGAGTAGTTATGTACATAACCTTACCACAGAATGCATTGAATATAAAGTAATGCATTCTACTCGAAGGAGCGTAGAGTTCAATTTTGCTGATAACTACTATGTGCTAACATGATGTAAACATTGTTAGCACACTAGCCATATGATTTAGAGTTGTTTGCAACCAATTTTATGAGTGTGCTACCTATGCTCCAGAAGTTACTTTCAGTAACTTTACCTTCTCTACACAGTGGAACTTTAGCCTTTGCAGAAGTAAGCCAAGTCAGTGGCTGATCCAAAGTAAATGGTACCAGGTAGGTTACTGAATTCACCTTGCATTGGAGTATTCCATGTCACTGAGCACTCTACATGCAATATCTATACAGTTCCAAACCACCCAGTGTAGTTATGTACACAACCTTACCACAGAATGCATTGAATAGAAAGTAAATCATTCAACTCAATGGAGTGTACAGTTCAATTTTGCTGATAACTACTATGTGCTAACATGATGTAAACATTGTTAGCACACTAGCCATATAATTTAGAGTTGTTTGCAACCAATTTTATGAGTGTGCTACCTATTCTCCAGAAGTTACTTTCAGTAACATTACCTTCTCTACACAGTGGAACTTTAGACTTTGCAGAATTGAACCAAGTCAGTGGCTGTTCCACTGTAAATGGTACCAGGTAGGTTACTGAATTCAGCTTACATTGGAGTATTCCATGGCACTGAGCACTCTACATGCAATATCTATACAGTTTCAAACCACCCAGTGTAGTTATGTACACAACCTTACCACAGAATGCATTGAATAGAAAGTAATTCATTCAACTCAATGGAGTGTACAGTTCAATTTTGCTGATAACTACTATGTGTAAACATGATGTAAACATTGTTAGCACACTAGCCATATGATTTACAGTTGTTTGCAACCAATTTTATGAGTGTGCTACCTATTCTCCAGAAGTTACTTTCAGTAACATTACCTTCTCTACACAGTGGAACTTTAGCCTTTGCAGAATTGAACCAAGTGAATGGCTGTTCCACTGTAAATGGTACCAGGTAGGTTACTGAATTCAGCTTGCATTGGAGTATTCCATGGCACTGAGCACTCTACATGCAATATCTATACAGTTCCAAATCACCCAGACTAGTTACGTACACAACCTTACCACAGAATGCATTGAATAGAAAGTAATGCATTCAACTCAATGGAGTGTACAGTTCAATTTTGCTGATAGCTACTATGTGCTAACATGATGTAAACATTGTTAGCACACTAACCATATGATTTAGAGTTGTCTGCAACCAATTTTATGAGTGTGCTACCTATTCTCCAGAAGTTACTTTCAGTAACATTACCTTCTCTACACAGTGGAACTTTAGCCTTTGCAGAATTGAACCAAGTCAATGGCCATCACATTGTAAATGGTACCAGGTAGGTTACTGAATTCAGCTTGCATTGGAGTTTACCATGGCACTGAGCACTCTACATGCAATATCTATACAGTTCCAAATCACCCAGAGTAGTTCTATACACAACCTCACCACAGAATGCATTGAATAGAAAGTAATTCACTCAACACAATGGAGTGTACAGTTCAATTTTGCTGATAACTACTATGTGCTAACATGATGTAAACATTGTTAGCACACTAGCCATATGATTTAGAGTTGTTTGCAACCAATTTTATGAGTGTGCTACCTATTCTTCAGAAGTTACTTTCAGTAACATTACCTTCTCTACACAGTGGAACTTTAGACTTTGCAGAATTGAACCAAGTCAGTGGCTGTTCCACTGTAAATGGTACCAGGTAGGTTACTGAATTCAGCTTGCATTGGAGTATTCCATGGCACTGAGCACTCTACATGCAATATCTATACAGTTCCAAACCACCCAGTGTAGTTATGTACACAACCTTACCACAGAATGCATTGAATAGAAAGTAATTCATTCAACTCAAAGGAGTGTACAGTTCAATTTTGCTGATAACTACTATGTGTAAACATGATGTAAACATTGTTAGCACACTAGCCATATGATTTAGAGTTGTTTGCAACCAATTTTATGAGTGTGCTACCTATTCTCCAGAAGTTACTTTCAGTAACATTACCTTCTCTACACAGTGGAACTTTAGCCTTTGCAGTATTGAACCAAGTGAATGGCTGTTCCACTGTAAATGGTACCAGGTAGGTTACTGAATTCAGCTTGCATTGGAGTATTCCATGGCACTGAGCACTCTACATGCAATATCTATACAGTTCCAAACCACCCAGTGTAGTTATGTACACAACCTTACCACAGAATGCATTGAATAGAAAGTAATTCATTCAACTCAAAGGAGTGTACAGTTCAATTTTGCTGATAACTACTATGTGTAAACATGATGTAAACATTGTTAGCACACTAGCCATATGATTTAGAGTTGTTTGCAACCAATTTTATGAGTGTGCTACCTATTCTCCAGAAGTTACTTTCAGTAACATTACCTTCTCTACACAGTGGAACTTTAGCCTTTGCAGAATTGAACCAAGTGAATGGCTGTTCCACTGTAAATGGTACCAGGTAGGTTACTGAATTCAGCTTGCATTGGAGTGTTCCATGGCACTGAGCATTCTACATGCAATATCTATACAGTTCCAAATCACCCAGACTAGTTACGTACACAACCTTACCACAGAATGCATTGAATAGAAAGTAATGCATTCAACTCAATGGAGTGTACAGTTCAATTTTGCTGATAGCTACTATGTGCTAACATGATGTAAACATTGTTAGCACACTAACCATATGATTTAGAGTTGTCTGCAACCAATTTTATGAGTGTGCTACCTATTCTCCAGAAGTTACTTTCAGTAACATTACCTTCTCTACACAGTGGAACTTTAGCCTTTGCAGAATTAAACCAAGTCAATGGCCATCACATTGTAAATGGTACCAGGTAGGTTACTGAATTCAGCTTGCATTGGAGTTTACCATGGCACTGAGCACTCTACATGCAATATCTATACAGTTCCAAATCACCCAGAGTAGTTATGTACACAACCTCACCACAGAATGCATTGAATAGAAAGTAATTCATTCAACTCAATGGAGTGTACAGCTCAATTTTGCTGATAACTACTATGTGCTAACATGATGTAAACATTGTTAGCACACTAGCCATATGATTTAGAGTTGTTTGCAACCAATTTTATGAGTGTGCTACCTATGCTCCAGAAGTTACTTTCAGTAACTTTACCTTCTCTACACAGTGGAACTTTAGCCTTTGCAGAAGTAAGCCAAGTCAGTGGCTGATCCAAAGTAAATGGTACAAGGTAGGTTACTGAATTCACCTTGCATTGGAGTATTCCATGTCACTGAGCACTCTACATGCAATATCTATACAGTTCCAAACCACCCAGTGTAGTTATGTACACAACCTTACCACAGAATGCATTGAATAGAAAGTAATGCATTCAACTCAATGGAGTGTACAGTTCAATTTTGCTGATAGCTACTATGTGCTAACATGATGTAAACATTGCTAGTACACTGACCATATGATTTAGAGTTGTCTGCAACCAATTTTATGAGTGTGCTACCTATTCTCCAGAAGATACTTTCAGTAACATTACCTTCTCTACACAGTGGAACTTTAGCCTTTGCAGAATTGAACCAAGTGAATGGCTGTTCCACTGTAAATGGTACCAGGTAGGTTACTGAATTCAGCTTGCATTGGAGTGTTCCATGGCACTGAGCATTCTACATGCAATATCTATACAGTTCCAAATCACCCAGACTAGTTACGTACACAACCTTACCACAGAATGCATTGAATAGAAAGTAATGCATTCAACTCAATGGAGTATACAGTTCAATTTTGCTCATAGCTACTATGTGCTAACATGATGTAAACATTGTTAGCACACTAACCATATGATTTAGAGTCGTCTGCAACCAATTTTATGAGTGTGCTACCTATTCTCCAGAAGTTACTTTCAGTAACATTACCTTCTCTACACAGTGGAACTTTAGCCTTTGCAGAATTGAACCAAGTGAATGGCTGTTCCACTGTAAATGGTACCAGGTAGGTTACTGAATTCAGCTTGCATTGGAGTTTACCATGGCACCGAGCACTCTACATGCAATATCTATACAGTTCCAAATCACCCAGAGTAGTTATGTACACAACCTCACCACAGAATGCATTGAATAGAAAGTAATTCATTCAACTCAATGGAGTGTACAGTTCAATTTTGCTGATAACTACTATGTGCTAACATGATGTAAACATTGTTAGCACACTAGCCATATGATTTAGAGTTGTTTGCAACCAATTTTATGAGTGTGCTACCTATTCTCCAGAAGTTACTTTCAGTAACATTACCTTCGCTACACAGTGGAACTTTAGCCTTTGCCGAATTGAACCAAGTCAATGGCTGTTCCAATGTAAATGGTACCAGGTAGGTTACTGAATTCAGCTTGCATTGCAGTTTTCCATGGCACTGAGCACTCTACATGCAATATCTATACAGTTCCAAACCACCCAGAGTAGTTATGTACATAACCTTACCACAGAATGCATTGAATATAAAGTAATGCATTCTACTCGAAGGAGCGTAGAGTTCAATTTTGCTGATAACTACTATGTGCTAACATGATGTAAACATTGTTAGCACACTAGCCATATGATTTAGAGTTGTTTGCAACCAATTTTATGAGTGTGCTACCTATGCTCCAGAAGTTACTTTCAGTAACTTTACCTTCTCTACACAGTGGAACTTTAGCCTTTGCAGAATTGAACCAAGTCAATGGCCATCACATTGTAAATGGTACCAGGTAGGTTACTGAATTCAGCTTGCATTGGAGTTTACCATGGCACTGAGCACTCTACATGCAATATCTATACAGTTCCAAATCACCCAGAGTAGTTCTATACACAACCTCACCACAGAATGCATTGAATAGAAAGTAATTCACTCAACACAATGGAGTGTACAGTTCAATTTTGCTGATAACTACTATGTGCTAACATGATGTAAACATTGTTAGCACACTAGCCATATGATTTAGAGTTGTTTGCAACCAATTTTATGAGTGTGCTACCTATTCTTCAGAAGTTACTTTCAGTAACATTACCTTCTCTACACAGTGGAACTTTAGACTTTGCAGAATTGAACCAAGTCAGTGGCTGTTCCACTGTAAATGGTACCAGGTAGGTTACTGAATTCAGCTTGCATTGGAGTATTCCATGGCACTGAGCACTCTACATGCAATATCTATACAGTTCCAAACCACCCAGTGTAGTTATGTACACAACCTTACCACAGAATGCATTGAATAGAAAGTAATTCATTCAACTCAAAGGAGTGTACCGTTCAATTTTGCTGATAACTACTATGTGTAAACATGATGTAAACATTGTTAGCACACTAGCCATATGATTTAGAGTTGTTTGCAACCAATTTTATGAGTGTGCTACCTATTCTCCAGAAGTTACTTTCAGTAACATTACCTTCTCTACACAGTGGAACTTTAGCCTTTGCAGAATTGAACCAAGTCAATGGCCATCACATTGTAAATGGTACCAGGTAGGTTACTGAATTCAGCTTGCATTGGAGTTTACCATGGCACTGAGCACTCTACATGCAATATCTATACAGTTCCAAATCACCCAGAGTAGTTCTATACACAACCTCACCACAGAATGCATTGAATAGAAAGTAATTCACTCAACACAATGGAGTGTACAGTTCAATTTTGCTGATAACTACTATGTGCTAACATGATGTAAACATTGTTAGCACACTAGCCATATGATTTAGAGTTGTTTGCAACCAATTTTATGAGTGTGCTACCTATTCTTCAGAAGTTACTTTCAGTAACATTACCTTCTCTACACAGTGGAACTTTAGACTTTGCAGAATTGAACCAAGTCAGTGGCTGTTCCACTGTAAATGGTACCAGGTAGGTTACTGAATTCAGCTTGCATTGGAGTATTCCATGGCACTGAGCACTCTACATGCAATATCTATACAGTTCCAAACCACCCAGTGTAGTTATGTACACAACCTTACCACAGAATGCATTGAATAGAAAGTAATTCATTCAACTCAAAGGAGTGTACAGTTCAATTTTGCTGATAACTACTATGTGTAAACATGATGTAAACATTGTTAGCACACTAGCCATATGATTTAGAGTTGTTTGCAACCAATTTTATGAGTGTGCTACCTATTCTCCAGAAGTTACTTTCAGTAACATTACCTTCTCTACACAGTGGAACTTTAGCCTTTGCAGTATTGAACCAAGTGAATGGCTGTTCCACTGTAAATGGTACCAGGTAGGTTACTGAATTCAGCTTGCATTGGAGTATTCCATGGCACTGAGCACTCTACATGCAATATCTATACAGTTCCAAACCACCCAGTGTAGTTATGTACACAACCTTACCACAGAATGCATTGAATAGAAAGTAATTCATTCAACTCAAAGGAGTGTACAGTTCAATTTTGCTGATAACTACTATGTGTAAACATGATGTAAACATTGTTAGCACACTAGCCATATGATTTAGAGTTGTTTGCAACCAATTTTATGAGTGTGCTACCTATTCTCCAGAAGTTACTTTCAGTAACATTACCTTCTCTACACAGTGGAACTTTAGCCTTTGCAGAATTGAACCAAGTGAATGGCTGTTCCACTGTAAATGGTACCAGGTAGGTTACTGAATTCAGCTTGCATTGGAGTGTTCCATGGCACTGAGCATTCTACATGCAATATCTATACAGTTCCAAATCACCCAGACTAGTTACGTACACAACCTTACCACAGAATGCATTGAATAGAAAGTAATGCATTCAACTCAATGGAGTGTACAGTTCAATTTTGCTGATAGCTACTATGTGCTAACATGATGTAAACATTGTTAGCACACTAACCATATGATTTAGAGTTGTCTGCAACCAATTTTATGAGTGTGCTACCTATTCTCCAGAAGTTACTTTCAGTAACATTACCTTCTCTACACAGTGGAACTTTAGCCTTTGCAGAATTAAACCAAGTCAATGGCCATCACATTGTAAATGGTACCAGGTAGGTTACTGAATTCAGCTTGCATTGGAGTTTACCATGGCACTGAGCACTCTACATGCAATATCTATACAGTTCCAAATCACCCAGAGTAGTTATGTACACAACCTCACCACAGAATGCATTGAATAGAAAGTAATTCATTCAACTCAATGGAGTGTACAGCTCAATTTTGCTGATAACTACTATGTGCTAACATGATGTAAACATTGTTAGCACACTAGCCATATGATTTAGAGTTGTTTGCAACCAATTTTATGAGTGTGCTACCTATGCTCCAGAAGTTACTTTCAGTAACTTTACCTTCTCTACACAGTGGAACTTTAGCCTTTGCAGAAGTAAGCCAAGTCAGTGGCTGATCCAAAGTAAATGGTACAAGGTAGGTTACTGAATTCACCTTGCATTGGAGTATTCCATGTCACTGAGCACTCTACATGCAATATCTATACAGTTCCAAACCACCCAGTGTAGTTATGTACACAACCTTACCACAGAATGCATTGAATAGAAAGTAATGCATTCAACTCAATGGAGTGTACAGTTCAATTTTGCTGATAGCTACTATGTGCTAACATGATGTAAACATTGCTAGTACACTGACCATATGATTTAGAGTTGTCTGCAACCAATTTTATGAGTGTGCTACCTATTCTCCAGAAGATACTTTCAGTAACATTACCTTCTCTACACAGTGGAACTTTAGCCTTTGCAGAATTGAACCAAGTGAATGGCTGTTCCACTGTAAATGGTACCAGGTAGGTTACTGAATTCAGCTTGCATTGGAGTGTTCCATGGCACTGAGCATTCTACATGCAATATCTATACAGTTCCAAATCACCCAGACTAGTTACGTACACAACCTTACCACAGAATGCATTGAATAGAAAGTAATGCATTCAACTCAATGGAGTATACAGTTCAATTTTGCTCATAGCTACTATGTGCTAACATGATGTAAACATTGTTAGCACACTAACCATATGATTTAGAGTCGTCTGCAACCAATTTTATGAGTGTGCTACCTATTCTCCAGAAGTTACTTTCAGTAACATTACCTTCTCTACACAGTGGAACTTTAGCCTTTGCAGAATTGAACCAAGTGAATGGCTGTTCCACTGTAAATGGTACCAGGTAGGTTACTGAATTCAGCTTGCATTGGAGTTTACCATGGCACCGAGCACTCTACATGCAATATCTATACAGTTCCAAATCACCCAGAGTAGTTATGTACACAACCTCACCACAGAATGCATTGAATAGAAAGTAATTCATTCAACTCAATGGAGTGTACAGTTCAATTTTGCTGATAACTACTATGTGCTAACATGATGTAAACATTGTTAGCACACTAGCCATATGATTTAGAGTTGTTTGCAACCAATTTTATGAGTGTGCTACCTATTCTCCAGAAGTTACTTTCAGTAACATTACCTTCGCTACACAGTGGAACTTTAGCCTTTGCCGAATTGAACCAAGTCAATGGCTGTTCCAATGTAAATGGTACCAGGTAGGTTACTGAATTCAGCTTGCATTGGAGTTTTCCATGGCACTGAGCACTCTACATGCAATATCTATACAGTTCCAAACCACCCAGAGTAGTTATGTACATAACCTTACCACAGAATGCATTGAATATAAAGTAATGCATTCTACTCGAAGGAGCGTAGAGTTCAATTTTGCTGATAACTACTATGTGCTAACATGATGTAAACATTGTTAGCACACTAGCCATATGATTTAGAGTTGTTTGCAACCAATTTTATGAGTGTGCTACCTATGCTCCAGAAGTTACTTTCAGTAACTTTACCTTCTCTACACAGTGGAACTTTAGCCTTTGCAGAATTGAACCAAGTCAATGGCCATCACATTGTAAATGGTACCAGGTAGGTTACTGAATTCAGCTTGCATTGGAGTTTACCATGGCACTGAGCACTCTACATGCAATATCTATACAGTTCCAAATCACCCAGAGTAGTTCTATACACAACCTCACCACAGAATGCATTGAATAGAAAGTAATTCACTCAACACAATGGAGTGTACAGTTCAATTTTGCTGATAACTACTATGTGCTAACATGATGTAAACATTGTTAGCACACTAGCCATATGATTTAGAGTTGTTTGCAACCAATTTTATGAGTGTGCTACCTATTCTTCAGAAGTTACTTTCAGTAACATTACCTTCTCTACACAGTGGAACTTTAGACTTTGCAGAATTGAACCAAGTCAGTGGCTGTTCCACTGTAAATGGTACCAGGTAGGTTACTGAATTCAGCTTGCATTGGAGTATTCCATGGCACTGAGCACTCTACATGCAATATCTATACAGTTCCAAACCACCCAGTGTAGTTATGTACACAACCTTACCACAGAATGCATTGAATAGAAAGTAATTCATTCAACTCAAAGGAGTGTACAGTTCAATTTTGCTGATAACTACTATGTGTAAACATGATGTAAACATTGTTAGCACACTAGCCATATGATTTAGAGTTGTTTGCAACCAATTTTATGAGTGTGCTACCTATTCTCCAGAAGTTACTTTCAGTAACATTACCTTCTCTACACAGTGGAACTTTAGCCTTTGCAGTATTGAACCAAGTGAATGGCTGTTCCACTGTAAATGGTACCAGGTAGGTTACTGAATTCAGCTTGCATTGGAGTATTCCATGGCACTGAGCACTCTACATGCAATATCTATACAGTTCCAAACCACCCAGTGTAGTTATGTACACAACCTTACCACAGAATGCATTGAATAGAAAGTAATTCATTCAACTCAAAGGAGTGTACAGTTCAATTTTGCTGATAACTACTATGTGTAAACATGATGTAAACATTGTTAGCACACTAGCCATATGATTTAGAGTTGTTTGCAACCAATTTTATGAGTGTGCTACCTATTCTCCAGAAGTTACTTTCAGTAACATTACCTTCTCTACACAGTGGAACTTTAGCCTTTGCAGAATTGAACCAAGTCAATGGCCATCACATTGTAAATGGTACCAGGTAGGTTACTGAATTCAGCTTGCATTGGAGTTTACCATGGCACTGAGCACTCTACATGCAATATCTATACAGTTCCAAATCACCCAGAGTAGTTATGTACACAACCTCACCACAGAATGCATTGAATAGAAAGTAATTCATTCAACTCAATGGAGTGTACAGTTCAATTTTGCTGATAACTACTATGTGCTAACATGATGTAAACATTGTTAGCACACTAGCCATATGATTTAGAGTTGTTTGCAACCAATTTTATGAGTGTGCTACCTATTCTCCAGAAGTTACTTTCAGTAACATTACCTTCGCTACACAGTGGAACTTTAGCCTTTGCCGAATTGAACCAAGTCAATGGCTGTTCCAATGTAAATGGTACCAGGTAGGTTACTGAATTCAGCTTGCATTGGAGTTTTCCATGGCACTGAACACTCTACATGCAATATGTATACAGTTCCAAACCACCTAGAGTAGTTATGTACATAACCTTACCACAGAATGCATTGAATATAAAGTAATGCATTCTACTCGAAGGAGCGTACAGTTCAATTTTGCTGATAACTACTATGTGCTAACATGATGTAAACATTGTTAGCACACTAGCCATATGATTTAGAGTTGTTTGCAACCAATTTTATGAGTGTGCTACCTATGCTCCAGAAGTTACTTTCAGTAACTTTACCTTCTCTACACAGTGGAACTTTAGACTTTGCAGAAGTAAGCCAAGTCAGTGGCTGATCCAAAGTAAATGGTACCAGGTAGGTTACTGAATTCACCTTGCATTGGAGTATTCCATGTCACTGAGCACTCTACATGCAATATCTATACAGTTCCAAACCACCCAGTGTAGTTATGTACACAACCTTACCACAGAATGCATTGAATAGAAAGTAATGCATTCAACTCAATGGATTGTACAGTTCAATTTTGCTGATAGCTACTATGTGCTAACATGATGTAAACATTGCTAGTACACTGACCATATGATTTAGAGTTGTCTGCAACCAATTTTATGAGTGTGCTACCTATTCTCCAGAAATTACTTTCAGTAACATTACCTTCTCTACACAGTGGAACTTTAGCCTTTGCAGAATTGAACCAAGTCAATGGCCATCACATTCTAAATGGTAACAGGTAGGTTACTGAATTCAGCTTGCATTGGAGTTTACCATGGCACTGAGCACTCTACATGCAATATCTATACAGTTCCAAATCACCCAGAGTAGTTATGTACACAACCTCACCACAGAATGCATTGAATAGAAAGTAATTCATTCAACTCAATGGAGTGTACAGCTCAATTTTGCTGATAACTACTATGTGCTAACATGATGTAAACATTGTTAGCACACTAGCCATATGATTTAGAGTTGTTTGCAACCAATTTTATGAGTGTGCTACCTATTCTCCAGAAGTTACTTTCAGTAACATTACCTTCGCTACACAGTGGAACTTTAGCCTTTGCCGAATTGAACCAAGTCAATGGCTGTTCCAATGTAAATGGTACCAGGTAGGTTACTGAATTCAGCTTGCATTGGAGTTTTCCATGGCACTGAACACTCTACATGCAATATCTACACAGTTCCAAACCACCCAGAGTAGTTATGTACATAACCTTACCACAGAATGCATTGAATATAAAGTAATGCATTCTACTCGAAGGAGCGTACAGTTCAATTTTGCTGATAACTACTATGTGCTAACATGATGTAAACATTGTTAGCACACTAGCCATATGATTTAGAGTTGTTTGCAACCAATTTTATGAGTGTGCTACCTATGCTCCAGAAGTTACTTTCAGTAACTTTACCTTCTCTACACAGTGGAACTTTAGACTTTGCAGAAGTAAGCCAAGTCAGTGGCTGATCCAAAGTAAATGGTACCAGGTAGGTTACTGAATTCACCTTGCATTGGAGTATTCCATGTCACTGAGCACTCTACATGCAATATCTATACAGTTCCAAACCACCCAGTGTAGTTATGTACACAACCTTACCACAGAATGCATTGAATAGAAAGTAATGCATTCAACTCAATGGATTGTACAGTTCAATTTTGCTGATAGCTACTATGTGCTAACATGATGTAAACATTGCTAGTACACTGACCATATGATTTAGAGTTGTCTGCAACCAATTTTATGAGTGTGCTACCTATTCTCCAGAAATTACTTTCAGTAACATTACCTTCTCTACACAGTGGAACTTTAGCCTTTGCAGAATTGAACCAAGTCAATGGCCATCACATTCTAAATGGTAACAGGTAGGTTACTGAATTCAGCTTGCATTGGAGTTTTCCATTGCACTGAGCACTCTACATGCAATATCTGCACAGTTCCAAATCACCCAGAGTAGTTATGTACACAACCTTACCACAGAATGCATTGAATAGAAAGTAATTCATTCAACTCAATGGAGTGTACAGCTCAATTTTGCTGATAACTACTATGTGCTAACATGATGTAAACATTGTTAGCACACTAGCCATATGATTTAGAGTTGTTTGCAACTAATTTTATGAGTGTGCTACCTATTCTCCAGAAGTTACTTTCAGTAACATTACCTTCGCTACACAGTGGAACTTTAGCCTTTGCCGAATTGAACCAAGTCAATGGCTGTTCCAATGTAAATGGTACCAGGTAGGTTACTGAATTCAGCTTGCATTGGAGTTTTCCATGGCACTGAGCACTCTACATGCAATATCTATACAGTTCCAAACCACCCAGAGTAGTTATGTACATAACCTTACCACAGAATGCATTGAATATAAAGTAATGCATTCTACTCGAAGGAGCGTAGAGTTCAATTTTGCTGATAACTACTATGTGCTAACATGATGTAAACATTGTTAGCACACTAGCCATATGATTTAGAGTTGTTTGCAACCAATTTTATGAGTGTGCTACCTATGCTCCAGAAGTTACTTTCAGTAACTTTACCTTCTCTACACAGTGGAACTTTAGCCTTTGCAGAATTGAACCAAGTCAATGGCCATCACATTGTAAATGGTACCAGGTAGGTTACTGAATTCAGCTTGCATTGGAGTTTACCATGGCACTGAGCACTCTACATGCAATATCTATACAGTTCCAAATCACCCAGAGTAGTTCTATACACAACCTCACCACAGAATGCATTGAATAGAAAGTAATTCACTCAACACAATGGAGTGTACAGTTCAATTTTGCTGATAACTACTATGTGCTAACATGATGTAAACATTGTTAGCACACTAGCCATATGATTTAGAGTTGTTTGCAACCAATTTTATGAGTGTGCTACCTATTCTTCAGAAGTTACTTTCAGTAACATTACCTTCTCTACACAGTGGAACTTTAGACTTTGCAGAATTGAACCAAGTCAGTGGCTGTTCCACTGTAAATGGTACCAGGTAGGTTACTGAATTCAGCTTGCATTGGAGTATTCCATGGCACTGAGCACTCTACATGCAATATCTATACAGTTCCAAACCACCCAGTGTAGTTATGTACACAACCTTACCACAGAATGCATTGAATAGAAAGTAATTCATTCAACTCAAAGGAGTGTACAGTTCAATTTTGCTGATAACTACTATGTGTAAACATGATGTAAACATTGTTAGCACACTAGCCATATGATTTAGAGTTGTTTGCAACCAATTTTATGAGTGTGCTACCTATTCTCCAGAAGTTACTTTCAGTAACATTACCTTCTCTACACAGTGGAACTTTAGCCTTTGCAGTATTGAACCAAGTGAATGGCTGTTCCACTGTAAATGGTACCAGGTAGGTTACTGAATTCAGCTTGCATTGGAGTATTCCATGGCACTGAGCACTCTACATGCAATATCTATACAGTTCCAAACCACCCAGTGTAGTTATGTACACAACCTTACCACAGAATGCATTGAATAGAAAGTAATTCATTCAACTCAAAGGAGTGTACAGTTCAATTTTGCTGATAACTACTATGTGTAAACATGATGTAAACATTGTTAGCACACTAGCCATATGATTTAGAGTTGTTTGCAACCAATTTTATGAGTGTGCTACCTATTCTCCAGAAGTTACTTTCAGTAACATTACCTTCTCTACACAGTGGAACTTTAGCCTTTGCAGAATTGAACCAAGTCAATGGCCATCACATTGTAAATGGTACCAGGTAGGTTACTGAATTCAGCTTGCATTGGAGTTTACCATGGCACTGAGCACTCTACATGCAATATCTATACAGTTCCAAATCACCCAGAGTAGTTATGTACACAACCTCACCACAGAATGCATTGAATAGAAAGTAATTCATTCAACTCAATGGAGTGTACAGTTCAATTTTGCTGATAACTACTATGTGCTAACATGATGTAAACATTGTTAGCACACTAGCCATATGATTTAGAGTTGTTTGCAACCAATTTTATGAGTGTGCTACCTATTCTCCAGAAGTTACTTTCAGTAACATTACCTTCGCTACACAGTGGAACTTTAGCCTTTGCCGAATTGAACCAAGTCAATGGCTGTTCCAATGTAAATGGTACCAGGTAGGTTACTGAATTCAGCTTGCATTGGAGTTTTCCATGGCACTGAACACTCTACATGCAATATGTATACAGTTCCAAACCACCTAGAGTAGTTATGTACATAACCTTACCACAGAATGCATTGAATATAAAGTAATGCATTCTACTCGAAGGAGCGTACAGTTCAATTTTGCTGATAACTACTATGTGCTAACATGATGTAAACATTGTTAGCACACTAGCCATATGATTTAGAGTTGTTTGCAACCAATTTTATGAGTGTGCTACCTATGCTCCAGAAGTTACTTTCAGTAACTTTACCTTCTCTACACAGTGGAACTTTAGACTTTGCAGAAGTAAGCCAAGTCAGTGGCTGATCCAAAGTAAATGGTACCAGGTAGGTTACTGAATTCACCTTGCATTGGAGTATTCCATGTCACTGAGCACTCTACATGCAATATCTATACAGTTCCAAACCACCCAGTGTAGTTATGTACACAACCTTACCACAGAATGCATTGAATAGAAAGTAATGCATTCAACTCAATGGATTGTACAGTTCAATTTTGCTGATAGCTACTATGTGCTAACATGATGTAAACATTGCTAGTACACTGACCATATGATTTAGAGTTGTCTGCAACCAATTTTATGAGTGTGCTACCTATTCTCCAGAAATTACTTTCAGTAACATTACCTTCTCTACACAGTGGAACTTTAGCCTTTGCAGAATTGAACCAAGTCAATGGCCATCACATTCTAAATGGTAACAGGTAGGTTACTGAATTCAGCTTGCATTGGAGTTTACCATGGCACTGAGCACTCTACATGCAATATCTATACAGTTCCAAATCACCCAGAGTAGTTATGTACACAACCTCACCACAGAATGCATTGAATAGAAAGTAATTCATTCAACTCAATGGAGTGTACAGCTCAATTTTGCTGATAACTACTATGTGCTAACATGATGTAAACATTGTTAGCACACTAGCCATATGATTTAGAGTTGTTTGCAACCAATTTTATGAGTGTGCTACCTATTCTCCAGAAGTTACTTTCAGTAACATTACCTTCGCTACACAGTGGAACTTTAGCCTTTGCCGAATTGAACCAAGTCAATGGCTGTTCCAATGTAAATGGTACCAGGTAGGTTACTGAATTCAGCTTGCATTGGAGTTTTCCATGGCACTGAACACTCTACATGCAATATCTACACAGTTCCAAACCACCCAGAGTAGTTATGTACATAACCTTACCACAGAATGCATTGAATATAAAGTAATGCATTCTACTCGAAGGAGCGTACAGTTCAATTTTGCTGATAACTACTATGTGCTAACATGATGTAAACATTGTTAGCACACTAGCCATATGATTTAGAGTTGTTTGCAACCAATTTTATGAGTGTGCTACCTATGCTCCAGAAGTTACTTTCAGTAACTTTACCTTCTCTACACAGTGGAACTTTAGACTTTGCAGAAGTAAGCCAAGTCAGTGGCTGATCCAAAGTAAATGGTACCAGGTAGGTTACTGAATTCACCTTGCATTGGAGTATTCCATGTCACTGAGCACTCTACATGCAATATCTATACAGTTCCAAACCACCCAGTGTAGTTATGTACACAACCTTACCACAGAATGCATTGAATAGAAAGTAATGCATTCAACTCAATGGATTGTACAGTTCAATTTTGCTGATAGCTACTATGTGCTAACATGATGTAAACATTGCTAGTACACTGACCATATGATTTAGAGTTGTCTGCAACCAATTTTATGAGTGTGCTACCTATTCTCCAGAAATTACTTTCAGTAACATTACCTTCTCTACACAGTGGAACTTTAGCCTTTGCAGAATTGAACCAAGTCAATGGCCATCACATTCTAAATGGTAACAGGTAGGTTACTGAATTCAGCTTGCATTGGAGTTTTCCATTGCACTGAGCACTCTACATGCAATATCTGCACAGTTCCAAATCACCCAGAGTAGTTATGTACACAACCTTACCACAGAATGCATTGAATAGAAAGTAAATCATTCAACTCAATTGAGTGTACAGTTCAATTTTGCTGATAACTAGTATGTGCTAACATGATGTAAACATTGTTAGCACACTAACCATATGATTTAGAG
The DNA here is from genome assembly GCF_030144855.1 of Hypanus sabinus. Classification (NCBI taxonomy): domain Eukaryota; kingdom Metazoa; phylum Chordata; class Chondrichthyes; order Myliobatiformes; family Dasyatidae; genus Hypanus; species Hypanus sabinus. The sequence continues at coordinate 93,195,319 of NC_082716.1, read as the reverse complement.
TTGTCTGCAACCAATTTTATGAGTGTGCTACCTATTCTCCAGAAGTTCCTTTCAGTAACATTACCTTCTCTACACAGTGGAACTTTAGCCTTTGCAGAATTGAACCAAGTCAATGGCCATCACATTGTAAATGGTACCAGGTAGGTTACTGAATTCAGCTTGCATTGGAGTTTACCATGGCACTGAGCACTCTACATGCAATATCTATACAGTTCCAAATCACCCAGAGTAGTTATGTACACAACCTCACCACAGAATGCATTGAATAGAAAGTAATTCATTCAACTCAATGGAGTGTACAGTTCAATTTTGCTGATAACTACTATGTGCTAACATGATGTAAACATTGTTAGCACACTAGCCATATGATTTAGAGTTGTTTGCAACCAATTTTATGAGTGTGCTACCTATTCTCCAGAAGTTACTTTCAGTAACATTAACTTCGCTACACAGTGGAACTTTAGCCTTTGCCGAATTGAACCAAGTCAATGGCTGTTCCAATGTAAATGGTACCAGGTAGGTTACTGAATTCAGCTTGCATTGGAGTTTTCCATGGCACTGAACACTCTACATGCAATATGTATACAGTTCCAAACCACCCAGAGTAGTTATGTACATAACCTTACCACAGAATGCATTGAATATAAAGTAATGCATTCTACTCGAAGGAGCGTACAGTTCAATTTTGCTGATAACTACTATGTGCTAACATGATGTAAACATTGTTAGCACCTTACCCATATGATTCAGAGTTGTCTGCAACCAATTTTATGAGTGTGGACCTATTCTCCAGAAGTTACTTTCAGTAACATTACCTTCTCTACACAGTGGAACTTTAGCCTTTGCAGAAGTAAGCCAAGTCAGTGGCTGATCCAAAGTAAATGGTACCAGGTAGGTTACTGAATTCACCTTGCATTGGAGTATTCCATGTCACTGAGCACTCTACATGCAATATCTATACAGTTCCAAATCACCCAGAGTAGTTATGCACACAACCTTACCACAGAATGTATTGAATAGAAAGTAATGCATTCAACTCAATGGAGTGTACAGTTCAATTTTGCTGATAACTACTATGTGCTAACATGATGTAAACATTGTTAGCACACTAGCCATATGATTTAGAGTTGTTTGCAACCAATTTTATGAGTGTGCTACCTATTCTCCAGAAGTTACTTTCAGTAACATTACCTTCTATATAGAGTGGAACTTTAGCCTTTGCAGAATTGAACCAAGTCAATGGCCACCACAGTGTAAATGGTACCAGGTAGGTTACTGAATACAGCTTGCATTGGAGTATTCCATGGCACTGAGCACTCTACATGCAATATCTATACAGTTCCAAACCACCCAGTGTAGTTATGTACACAACCTTACCACAGAATGCATTGAATAGAAAGTAATGCATTCAACTCAATGGAGTGTACAGTTCAATTTTGCTGATAGCTACAATGTGCTAACATGATGTAAACATTGTTAGCACACTAGCCATATGATTTAGAGTTGTTTGCAACCAATTTTATGAGTGTGCTACCTATTCTCCAGAAGTTACTTTCAGTAACATTACCTTCTCTACACAGTGGAACTTTAGCCTTTGCGGAATTGAACCAAGTGAATGGCTGTTCCACTGTAAATGGTACCAGGTAGGTTACTGAATTCAGCTTGCATTGGAGTATTCCATGGCACTGAGCACTCTACATGCAATATCTATACAGTTCCAAATCACCCAGACTAGTTACGTACACAACCTTACCACAGAATGCATTGAATAGAAAGTAATGCATTCAACTCAAAGGAGTGTACAGTTCAATTTTGCTGATAGCTACTAAGTGCTAACATGATGTAAACATTGTTAGCACACTAACCATATGATTTAGAGTTGTCTGCAACCAATTTTATGAGTGTGCTACCTATTCTCCAGAAGTTACTTTCAGTAACATTACCTTCTCTACACAGTGGAACTTTAGCCTTTGCAGAATTGAACCAAGTCAATGGCCATCACATTGTAAATGGTACCAGGTAGGTTACTGAATTCAGCTTGCATTGGAGTTTACCATGGCACTGAGCACTCTACATGCAATATCTATACAGTTCCAAATCACCCAGAGTAGTTATGTACACAACCTCACCACAGAATGCATTGAATAGAAAGTAATTCATTCAACTCAATGGAGTGTACAGTTCAATTTTGCTGATAACTACTATGTGCTAACATGATGTAAACATTGTTAGCACAATAGCCATATGATTTAGAGTTGTTTGCAACCAATTTTATGAGTGTGCTACCTATTCTCCAGAAGTTACTTTCAGTAACATTACCTTCGCTACACAGTGGAACTTTAGCCTTTGCCGAATTGAACCAAGTCAATGGCTGTTCCAATGTAAATGGTACCAGGTAGGTTACTGAATTCAGCTTGCATTGGAGTTTTCCATGGCACTGAACACTCTACATGCAATATGTATACAGTTCCAAACCACCCAGAGTAGTTATGTACATAACCTTACCACAGAATGCATTGAATATAAAGTAATGCATTCTACTCGAAGGAGCGTACAGTTCAATTTTGCTGATAACTACTATGTGCTAACATGATGTAAACATTGTTAGCACACTAGCCATATGATTTAGAGTTGTTTGCAACCAATTTTATGAGTGTGCTACCTATGCTCCAGAAGTTACTTTCAGTAACTTTACCTTCTCTACACAGTGGAACTTTAGACTTTGCAGAAGTAAGCCAAGTCAGTGGCGGATCCAAAGTAAATGGTACCAGGTAGGTTACTGAATTCACCTTGCATTGGAGTATTCCATGGCACTGAGCACTCTACATGCAATATCTATACAGTTCCAAATCACCCAGACTAGTTACGTACACAACCTTACCACAGAATGCATTGAATAGAAAGCAATGCATTCAACTCAATGGAGTGTACAGTTCAATTTTGCTGATAGCTACTATGTGCTAACATGATGTAAACATTGTTAGCACACTAACCATATGATTTAGAGTTGTCTGCAACCAATTTTATGAGTGTGCTACCTATTCTCCAGAAGTTACTTTCAGTAACATTACCTTCTCTACACAGTGGAACTTTAGCCTTTGCAGAATTGAACCAAGTCAATGGCCATCACATTCTAAATGGTAACAGGTAGGTTACAGAATTCAGCTTGCATTGGAGTTTTCCATGGCACTGAGCACTCTACATGCAATATCTACACAGTTCCAAATCACCCAGAGTAGTTATGTACACAACCTTACCACAGAATGCATTGAATAGAAAGTAAATCATTCAACTCAATTGAGTGTACAGTTCAATTTTGCTGATAACTACTATGTGCTAACATGATGTAAACATTGTTAGCACACTAGCCATATGATTTAGAGTTGTTTGCAACCAATTTTATGAGTGTGCTACCTATGCTCCAGAAGTTACTTTCAGTAACTTTACCTTCTCTACACAGTGGAACTTTAGCCTTTGCAGAAGTAAGCCAAGTCAGTGGCTGATCCAAAGTAAATGGTACCAGGTAGGTTACTGAATTCACCTTGCATTGGAGTATTCCATGTCACTGAGCACTCTACATGCAATATCTATACAGTTCCAAACCACCCAGTGTAGTTATGTACACAACCTTACCACAGAATGCATTGAATAGAAAGTAATGCATTCAACTCAATGGAGTGTACAGTTCAATTTTGCTGATAGCTACTATGTGCTAACATGATGTAAACATTGCTAGTACACTGACCATATGATTTAGAGTTGTCTGCAACCAATTTTATGAGTGTGCTACCTATTCTCCAGAAGTTAATTTCAGTAACATTACCTTCTCTACACAGTGGAACTTTAGCCTTTGCAGAATTGAACCAAGTGAATGGCTGTTCCACTGTAAATGGTACCAGGTAGGTTACTGAATTCAGCTTGCATTGGAGTATTCCATGGCACTGAGCACTCTACATGCAATATCTATACAGTTCCAAATCACCCAGTCTAGTTACGTACACAACCTTACCACAGAATGCATTGAATAGAAAGTAATGCATTCAACTCAATGGAGTGTACAGTTCAATTTTGCTCATAGCTACTATGTGCTAACATGATGTAAACATTGTTAGCACACTAACCATATGATTTAGAGTTGTCTGCAACCAATTTTATGAGTGTGCTACCTATTCTCCAGAAGTTACTTTCAGTAACATTACCTTCTCTACACAGTGGAACTTTAGCCTTTGCAGAATTGAACCAAGTCAATGGCCATCACATTGTAAATGGTACCAGGTAGGTTACTGAATTCAGCTTGCATTGGAGTTTACCATGGCACTGAGCACTCTACATGCAATATCTATACAGTTCCAAATCACCCAGAGTAGTTATGTACACAACCTCACCACAGAATGCATTGAATAGAAAGTAATTCATTCAACTCAATGGAGTGTACAGTTCAATTTTGCTGATAACTACTATGTGCTAACATGATGTAAACATTGTTAGCACACTAGCCATATGATTTAGAGTTGTTTGCAACCAATTTTATGAGTGTGCTACCTATTCTCCAGAAGTTACTTTCAGTAACATTACCTTCGCTACCCAGTGGAACTTTAGCCTTTGCCGAATTGAACCAAGTCAATGGCTGTTCCAATGTAAATGGTACCAGGTAGGTTACTGAATTCACCTTGCATTGGAGTATTCCATGTCACTGAGCACTCTACATGCAATATCTATACAGTTCCAAATCACCCAGAGTAGTTATGCACACAACCTTACCACAGAATGTATTGAATAGAAAGTAATGCATTCAACTCAATGGAGTGTACAGTTCAATTTTGCTGATAACTACTATGTGCTAACATGATGTAAACATTGCTAGTACACTGACCATATGATTTAGAGTTGTCTGCAACCAATTTTATGAGTGTGCTACCTATTCTCCAGAAGTTACTTTCAGTAACATTACCTTCGCTACACAGTGGAACTTTAGCCTTTGCCGAATTGAACCAAGTCAATGGCTGTTCCAATGTAAATGGTACCAGGTAGGTTACTGAATTCAGCTTGCATTGGAGTATTCCATGTCACTGAGCACTCTACATGCAATATCTATACAGTTCCAAACCACCCAGTGTAGTTATGTACACAACCTTACCACAGAATGCATTGAATAGAAAGTAATGCATTCAACTCAATGGATTGTACAGTTCAATTTTGCTGATAGCTACTATGTGCTAACATGATGTAAACATTGCTAGTACACTGACCATATGATTTAGAGTTGTCTGCAACCAATTTTATGAGTGTGCTACCTATTCTCCAGAAATTACTTTCAGTAACATTACCTTCTCTACACAGTGGAACTTTAGCCTTTGCAGAATTGAACCAAGTCAATGGCCATCACATTCTAAATGGTAACAGGTAGGTTACTGAATTCAGCTTGCATTGGAGTTTTCCATTGCACTGAGCACTCTACATGCAATATCTACACAGTTCCAAATCACCCAGAGTAGTTATGTACACAACCTTACCACAGAATGCATTGAATAGAAAGTAAATCATTCAACTCAATGGAGTGTACAGTTCAATTTTGCTGATAGCTACTATGTGCTAACATGATGTAAACATTGTTAGCACACTAACCATATGATGTAGAGTTGTCTGCAACCAATTTTATGAGTGTGCTACCTATTCTCCAGAAGTTCCTTTCAGTAACATTACCTTCTCTACACAGTGGAACTTTAGCCTTTGCAGAATTGAACCAAGTCAATGGCCATCACATTGTAAATGGTACCAGGTAGGTTACTGAATTCAGCTTGCATTGGAGTTTACCATGGCACTGAGCACTCTACATGCAATATCTATACAGTTCCAAATCACCCAGAGTAGTTATGTACACAACCTCACCACAGAATGCATTGAATAGAAAGTAATTCATTCAACTCAATGGAGTGTACAGTTCTATTTGGCTGATAACTGCTATGTGCTGACATGATGTAAACATTGTTAGCACACTATCCATATGATTTAGAGATGTCTGCAACCAATTTTATGAGTGTGCTATCTATGCTCCAGAAGTTAGTTTCATTAACTTTACCTTCTCTACACAGTGGAACTTTAGCCTTTGCAGAATTGAACCAAGTCAATGGCCACCACAGTGTAAATGGTACCAGGTAGGTTACTGAATTCAGCTTGCATTGGAGTATTCCATGGCACTGAGCACTCTACATGCAATATCTATACAGTTCCAAACCACCCAGTGTAGTTATGTACAAAACCTTACCACAGAATGCATTGAATAGAAAGTAATTCATTCAACTCAATGGAGTGTACAGTTCAATTTTGCTGATAACTACTTTTTGCTAACTAGATGTAAACATTGTTAGCACACTAAGCATATGATTTACAGATGTCTGCAACCAATTTTATGAGTGTGCTACCTATTCTCCAGAAGTTACTTTCAGTAACATTACCTTCTCTACACAGTGGAACTTTAGCCTTTGCATAATTGAACCAAGTCAATGGCTGTTCCACTGTAAATGGTACCAGGTAGGTTACTGAATTCAGCTTGCATTGGAGTTTTCCATGGCACTGAGCACTCTACATGCAATATCTACACATTTCCAAATCACCCATAGTAGTTATGTACACAACCTTACCGCAGAATGCATTGAATAGAAAGTAATTCATTCTACTCGAAGGAGTGTACAGTTCAATTTTTCTGATAACTACTATGTGCTAACATGATGTAAACATTGTTAGCACACTAGCCATGTGATTTAGAGTTGTTTGCAACCAATTTTATGAGTGTGCTACCTATTCTCCAGAAGTTACTTTCAGTAACATTACCTTTACACATCGGAACTTTAGCCTTTGCAGAAGTAAGCCAAGTCAGTGGCTGATCCAAAGTAAATGGTACCAGGTAGGTTACTGAATTCACCTTGCATTGGAGTATTCCATGTCACTGAGCACTCTACATGCAATATCTATACAGTTCCAAACCACCCAGTGTAGTTATGTACACAACCTTACCACAGTATGCATTGAATAGAAAGTAATGCATTCAACTCAATGGAGTGTACAGTTCAATTTTGCTGATAACTAGTATGTGCTAACATGATGTAAACATTGTTAGCACACTAACCATATGATTTAGAGTTGTCTGCAACCAATTTTATGAGTGTGCTACCTATTCTCCAGAAGTTCCTTTCAGTAACATTACCTTCTCTACACAGTGGAACTTTAGCCTTTGCAGAATTGAACCAAGTCAATGGCCATCACATTGTAAATGGTACCAGGTAGGTTACTGAATTCAGCTTGCATTGGAGTTTACCATGGCACTGAGCACTCTACATGCAATATCTATACAGTTCCAAATCACCCAGAGTAGTTATGTACACAACCTCACCACAGAATGCATTGAATAGAAAGTAATTCATTCAACTCAATGGAGTGTACAGTTCAATTTTGCTGATAACTACTATGTGCTAACATGATGTAAACATTGTTAGCACACTAGCCATATGATTTAGAGTTGTTTGCAACCAATTTTATGAGTGTGCTACCTATTCTCCAGAAGTTACTTTCAGTAACATTAACTTCGCTACACAGTGGAACTTTAGCCTTTGCCGAATTGAACCAAGTCAATGGCTGTTCCAATGTAAATGGTACCAGGTAGGTTACTGAATTCAGCTTGCATTGGAGTTTTCCATGGCACTGAACACTCTACATGCAATATGTATACAGTTCCAAACCACCCAGAGTAGTTATGTACATAACCTTACCACAGAATGCATTGAATATAAAGTAATGCATTCTACTCGAAGGAGCGTACAGTTCAATTTTGCTGATAACTACTATGTGCTAACATGATGTAAACATTGTTAGCACCTTACCCATATGATTCAGAGTTGTCTGCAACCAATTTTATGAGTGTGGACCTATTCTCCAGAAGTTACTTTCAGTAACATTACCTTCTCTACACAGTGGAACTTTAGCCTTTGCAGAAGTAAGCCAAGTCAGTGGCTGATCCAAAGTAAATGGTACCAGGTAGGTTACTGAATTCACCTTGCATTGGAGTATTCCATGTCACTGAGCACTCTACATGCAATATCTATACAGTTCCAAATCACCCAGAGTAGTTATGCACACAACCTTACCACAGAATGTATTGATTAGAAAGTAATGCATTCAACTCAATGGAGTGTACAGTTCAATTTTGCTGATAACTACTATGTGCTAACATGATGTAAACATTGTTAGCACACTAGCCATATGATTTAGAGTTGTTTGCAACCAATTTTATGAGTGTGCTACCTATTCTCCAGAAGTTACTTTCAGTAACATTACCTTCTATATAGAGTGGAACTTTAGCCTTTGCAGAATTGAACCAAGTCAATGGCCACCACAGTGTAAATGGTACCAGGTAGGTTACTGAATACAGCTTGCATTGGAGTATTCCATGGCACTGAGCACTCTACATGCAATATCTATACAGTTCCAAACCACCCAGTGTAGTTATGTACACAACCTTACCACAGAATGCATTGAATAGAAAGTAATGCATTCAACTCAATGGAGTGTACAGTTCAATTTTGCTGATAGCTACAATGTGCTAACATGATGTAAACATTGTTAGCACACTAGCCATATGATTTAGAGTTGTTTGCAACCAATTTTATGAGTGTGCTACCTATTCTCCAGAAGTTACTTTCAGTAACATTACCTTCTCTACACAGTGGAACTTTAGCCTTTGCAGAATTGAACCAAGTGAATGGCTGTTCCACTGTAAATGGTACCAGGTAGGTTACTGAATTCAGCTTGCATTGGAGTATTCCATGGCACTGAGCACTCTACATGCAATATCTATACAGTTCCAAATCACCCAGACTAGTTACGTACACAACCTTACCACAGAATGCATTGAATAGAAAGTAATGCATTCAACTCAAAGGAGTGTACAGTTCAATTTTGCTGATAGCTACTAAGTGCTAACATGATGTAAACATTGTTAGCACACTAACCATATGATTTAGAGTTGTCTGCAACCAATTTTATGAGTGTGCTACCTATTCTCCAGAAGTTACTTTCAGTAACATTACCTTCTCTACACAGTGGAACTTTAGCCTTTGCAGAATTGAACCAAGTCAATGGCCATCACATTGTAAATGGTACCAGGTAGGTTACTGAATTCAGCTGGCATTGGAGTTTACCATGGCACTGAGCACTCTACATGCAATATCTATACAGTTCCAAATCACCCAGAGTAGTTATGTACACAACCTCACCACAGAATGCATTGAATAGAAAGTAATTCATTCAACTCAATGGAGTGTACAGTTCAATTTTGCTGATAACTACTATGTGCTAACATGATGTAAACATTGTTAGCACAATAGCCATATGATTTAGAGTTGTTTGCAACCAATTTTATGAGTGTGCTACCTATTCTCCAGAAGTTACTTTCAGTAACATTACCTTCGCTACACAGTGGAACTTTAGCCTTTGCCGAATTGAACCAAGTCAATGGCTGTTCCAATGTAAATGGTACCAGGTAGGTTACTGAATTCAGCTTGCATTGGAGTTTTCCATGGCACTGAACACTCTACATGCAATATGTATACAGTTCCAAACCACCCAGAGTAGTTATGTACATAACCTTACCACAGAATGCATTGAATATAAAGTAATGCATTCTACTCGAAGGAGCGTACAGTTCAATTTTGCTGATAACTACTATGTGCTAACATGATGTAAACATTGTTAGCACACTAGCCATATGATTTAGAGTTGTTTGCAACCAATTTTATGAGTGTGCTACCTATGCTCCAGAAGTTACTTTCAGTAACTTTACCTTCTCTACACAGTGGAACTTTAGACTTTGCAGAAGTAAGCCAAGTCAGTGGCGGATCCAAAGTAAATGGTACCAGGTAGGTTACTGAATTCACCTTGCATTGGAGTATTCCATGGCACTGAGCACTCTACATGCAATATCTATACAGTTCCAAATCACCCAGACTAGTTACGTACACAACCTTACCACAGAATGCATTGAATAGAAAGCAATGCATTCAACTCAATGGAGTGTACAGTTCAATTTTGCTGATAGCTACTATGTGCTAACATGATGTAAACATTGTTAGCACACTAACCATATGATTTAGAGTTGTCTGCAACCAATTTTATGAGTGTGCTACCTATTCTCCAGAAGTTACTTTCAGTAACATTACCTTCTCTACACAGTGGAACTTTAGCCTTTGCAGAATTGAACCAAGTCAATGGCCATCACATTCTAAATGGTAACAGGTAGGTTACAGAATTCAGCTTGCATTGGAGTTTTCCATGGCACTGAGCACTCTACATGCAATATCTACACAGTTCCAAATCACCCAGAGTAGTTATGTACACAACCTTACCACAGAATGCATTGAATAGAAAGTAAATCATTCAACTCAATTGAGTGTACAGTTCAATTTTGCTGATAACTACTATGTGCTAACATGATGTAAACATTGTTAGCACACTAGCCATATGATTTAGAGTTGTTTGCAACCAATTTTATGAGTGTGCTACCTATGCTCCAGAAGTTACTTTCAGTAACTTTACCTTCTCTACACAGTGGAACTTTAGCCTTTGCAGAAGTAAGCCAAGTCAGTGGCTGATCCAAAGTAAATGGTACCAGGTAGGTTACTGAATTCACCTTGCATTGGAGTATTCCATGTCACTGAGCACTCTACATGCAATATCTATACAGTTCCAAACCACCCAGTGTAGTTATGTACACAACCTTACCACAGAATGCATTGAATAGAAAGTAATGCATTCAACTCAATGGAGTGTACAGTTCAATTTTGCTGATAGCTACTATGTGCTAACATGATGTAAACATTGCTAGTACACTGACCATATGATTTAGAGTTGTCTGCAACCAATTTTATGAGTGTGCTACCTATTCTCCAGAAGTTAATTTCAGTAACATTACCTTCTCTACACAGTGGAACTTTAGCCTTTGCAGAATTGAACCAAGTGAATGGCTGTTCCACTGTAAATGGTACCAGGTAGGTTACTGAATTCAGCTTGCATTGGAGTATTCCATGGCACTGAGCACTCTACATGCAATATCTATACAGTTCCAAATCACCCAGTCTAGTTACGTACACAACCTTACCACAGAATGCATTGAATAGAAAGTAATGCATTCAACTCAATGGAGTGTACAGTTCAATTTTGCTCATAGCTACTATGTGCTAACATGATGTAAACATTGTTAGCACACTAACCATATGATTTAGAGTTGTCTGCAACCAATTTTATGAGTGTGCTACCTATTCTCCAGAAGTTACTTTCAGTAACATTACCTTCTCTACACAGTGGAACTTTAGCCTTTGCAGAATTGAACCAAGTCAATGGCCATCACATTGTAAATGGTACCAGGTAGGTTACTGAATTCAGCTTGCATTGGAGTTTACCATGGCACTGAGCACTCTACATGCAATATCTATACAGTTCCAAATCACCCAGAGTAGTTATGTACACAACCTCACCACAGAATGCATTGAATAGAAAGTAATTCATTCAACTCAATGGAGTGTACAGTTCAATTTTGCTGATAACTACTATGTGCTAACATGATGTAAACATTGTTAGCACACTAGCCATATGATTTAGAGTTGTTTGCAACCAATTTTATGAGTGTGCTACCTATTCTCCAGAAGTTACTTTCAGTAACATTACCTTCGCTACCCAGTGGAACTTTAGCCTTTGCCGAATTGAACCAAGTCAATGGCTGTTCCAATGTAAATGGTACCAGGTAGGTTACTGAATTCACCTTGCATTGGAGTATTCCATGTCACTGAGCACTCTACATGCAATATCTATACAGTTCCAAATCACCCAGAGTAGTTATGCACACAACCTTACCACAGAATGTATTGAATAGAAAGTAATGCATTCAACTCAATGGAGTGTACAGTTCAATTTTGCTGATAACTACTATGTGCTAACATGATGTAAACATTGCTAGTACACTGACCATATGATTTAGAGTTGTCTGCAACCAATTTTATGAGTGTGCTACCTATTCTCCAGAAGTTACTTTCAGTAACATTACCTTCGCTACACAGTGGAACTTTAGCCTTTGCCGAATTGAACCAAGTCAATGGCTGTTCCAATGTAAATGGTACCAGGTAGGTTACTGAATTCAGCTTGCATTGGAGTATTCCATGTCACTGAGCACTCTACATGCAATATCTATACAGTTCCAAACCACCCAGTGTAGTTATGTACACAACCTTACCACAGAATGCATTGAATAGAAAGTAATGCATTCAACTCAATGGATTGTACAGTTCAATTTTGCTGATAGCTACTATGTGCTAACATGATGTAAACATTGCTAGTACACTGACCATATGATTTAGAGTTGTCTGCAACCAATTTTATGAGTGTGCTACCTATTCTCCAGAAATTACTTTCAGTAACATTACCTTCTCTACACAGTGGAACTTTAGCCTTTGCAGAATTGAACCAAGTCAATGGCCATCACATTCTAAATGGTAACAGGTAGGTTACTGAATTCAGCTTGCATTGGAGTTTTCCATTGCACTGAGCACTCTACATGCAATATCTACACAGTTCCAAATCACCCAGAGTAGTTATGTACACAACCTTACCACAGAATGCATTGAATAGAAAGTAAATCATTCAACTCAATGGAGTGTACAGTTCAATTTTGCTGATAGCTACTATGTGCTAACATGATGTAAACATTGTTAGCACACTAACCATATGATGTAGAGTTGTCTGCAACCAATTTTATGAGTGTGCTACCTATTCTCCAGAAGTTCCTTTCAGTAACATTACCTTCTCTACACAGTGGAACTTTAGCCTTTGCAGAATTGAACCAAGTCAATGGCCATCACATTGTAAATGGTACCAGGTAGGTTACTGAATTCAGCTTGCATTGGAGTTTACCATGGCACTGAGCACTCTACATGCAATATCTATACAGTTCCAAATCACCCAGAGTAGTTATGTACACAACCTCACCACAGAATGCATTGAATAGAAAGTAATTCATTCAACTCAATGGAGTGTACAGTTCTATTTGGCTGATAACTGCTATGTGCTGACATGATGTAAACATTGTTAGCACACTATCCATATGATTTAGAGATGTCTGCAACCAATTTTATGAGTGTGCTATCTATGCTCCAGAAGTTAGTTTCATTAACTTTACCTTCTCTACACAGTGGAACTTTAGCCTTTGCAGAATTGAACCAAGTCAATGGCCACCACAGTGTAAATGGTACCAGGTAGGTTACTGAATTCAGCTTGCATTGGAGTATTCCATGGCACTGAGCACTCTACATGCAATATCTATACAGTTCCAAACCACCCAGTGTAGTTATGTACAAAACCTTACCACAGAATGCATTGAATAGAAAGTAATTCATTCAACTCAATGGAGTGTACAGTTCAATTTTGCTGATAACTACTTTTTGCTAACTAGATGTAAACATTGTTAGCACACTAAGCATATGATTTACAGATGTCTGCAACCAATTTTATGAGTGTGCTACCTATTCTCCAGAAGTTACTTTCAGTAACATTACCTTCTCTACACAGTGGAACTTTAGCCTTTGCATAATTGAACCAAGTCAATGGCTGTTCCACTGTAAATGGTACCAGGTAGGTTACTGAATTCAGCTTGCATTGGAGTTTTCCATGGCACTGAGCACTCTACATGCAATATCTACACATTTCCAAATCACCCATAGTAGTTATGTACACAACCTTACCGCAGAATGCATTGAATAGAAAGTAATTCATTCTACTCGAAGGAGTGTACAGTTCAATTTTTCTGATAACTACTATGTGCTAACATGATGTAAACATTGTTAGCACACTATCCATATGATTTAGCGATGTCTGCAACCAATTTTATGAGTGTGCTACCTATGCTCCAGAAGTTACTTTCAGTATCTTTACCTTCTCTACACAGTGGAACTTTAGCCTTTGCAGAATTGAACCAAGTCAATGGCCACCACAGTGTAAATGGTACCAGGTAGGTTACTGAATTCAGCTTGCATTGGAGTTTTCCATGGCACTGAGCACTCTACATGCAATATCTACACAGTTCCAAATCACCCAGAGTAGTTATGTACACAACCTTACCACAGAATGCATTGAATAGAAAGTAATTGATTCAACTCAATTGAGTATACAGTTCAATTTTGCTGATAACTACTATGTGCTAACATGATGTAAACATTGTTAGCACACTAGCCATGTGATTTAGAGTTGTTTGCAACCAATTTTATGAGTGTGCTACCTATTCTCCAGAAGTTACTTTCAGTAACATTACCTTTACACATCGGAACTTTAGCCTTTGCAGAAGTAAGCCAAGTCAGTGGCTGATCCAAAGTAAATGGTACCAGGTAGGTTACTGAATTCACCTTGCATTGGAGTATTCCATGTCACTGAGCACTCTACATGCAATATCTATACAGTTCCAAACCACCCAGTGTAGTTATGTACACAACCTTACCACAGTATGCATTGAATAGAAAGTAATGCATTCAACTCAATGGAGTGTACAGTTCAATTTTGCTGATAGCTAGTATGTGCTAACATGATGTAAACATTGTTAGCACACTAACCATATGATTTAGAGATGTCTGCAACCAATTTTAAGAGTGTGCTACCTATGATCCAGAAGTTACTTTCAGTAACTTTACCTTCTCTACACAGTGGAACTTTAGCCTTTTCAGAAGTAAGCCAAGTCAGTGGCTGATGCAAAGTAAATGGTACCAGGTAGGTTACTGAATTCACCTTGCATTGGAGTATTCCATGTCACTGAGCACTCTACATGTAATATCTATACAGTTCCAAACCACCCAGTGTAGTTATGTACACAACCTTACCACAGGATGCATTGAATAGAAAGTAATGCATTCAACTCAATGGAGTGTACAGTTCAGTTTTGCTGATAAGTACTATGTGCTAACATGATGTAAACATTGTTAGCACACTAGCCATATGATTTAGAGTTGTTTGCAACCAATTTTATGAGTGTGCTACCTATTCTCCAGAAGTTACTTTCAGTAACATTACCTTCTCTACACAGTGTAACTTTAGCCTTTGCATAATTGAACCAAGTCAATGGCTGTTCCACTGTAAATGGTACCAGGTAGGTTACTGAATTCAGCTTGCATTGGAGTTTTCCATGGCACTGAGCACTCTACATGCAATATCTACACAGTTCCAAATCACCCAGAGTAGTTATGTACACAACTTTACCACAGAATGCATTGAATAGAAAGTAATTGATTCAACTCAATTGAGTATACAGTTCAATTTTGCTGATAACTACTATGTGCTAACATGATGTAAACATTGTTAGCACACTAGCCATGTGATTTAGAGTTGTCTGCAACCAATTTTATGAGTGTGCTACCTATTCTCCAGAAGTTACTTTCAGTAACATTACCTTCTCTACACAGTGGAACTTTAGCCTTTGCTGAATTGAACCAAGTCAATGGCCATCACGTTGTAAATGGTACCAGGTAGGTTACTGAATTCAGCTTGCATTGGAGTTTACCATGGCACTGAGCACTCTACATGCAGTATCTATACAGTTCCAAATTACCCAGAGTAGTTATGTACACAACCTTACCACAGAATGCATTGAATACAAAGTAATGCATTGAACTCAATGGAGTGTACAGTTCAATTTTCTGATAACTACTATGTGCTAACATGATGTAAACATTGTTAGCACACTAACCATATGATTTAGAGTTGTCTGCAACCAATTTTACGAGTGTGCTACCTATTCTCCAGAAGCTACTTTCAGTAACATTACCTTCTCTACACAGTGGAACTTTAGCCTTTGCAGAAGTAAACCAAGTCAATGGCTGTTCCACTGTAAATGGTACCAGGTAGGTTACTGAATTCAGCTTGCATTGGAGTTTTCCATGGCACTGAGCACTCTACATGCAATATCTATACAGTTCCAAATCACCCAGAGTAGTTATGTACACAACCTCACCACAGAATGCATTGAATACAAAGTAATGCATTCAACTCAATGGAGTGTACTGTTCTATTTGGCTGATAACTGCTATGTGCTGACATGATGTAAACATTGTTAGCACACTATCCATATGATTTAGAGTTGTCTGCAACCAATTTTAAGAGTGTGCTACCTATGATCCAGAAGTTACTTTCAGTAACTTTACCTTTTCTACACAGTGGAACTTTAGCCTTTGCAGAAGTAAGCCAAGTCAGTGGCTGATGCAAAGTAAATGGTACCAGGTAGGTTACTGAATTCACCTTGCATTGGAGTATTCCATGTCACTGAGCACTCTACATGTAATAACTATACAGTTCCAAACCACCCAGTGTAGTTATGTACACAACCTTACCACAGGATGCATTGAATAGAAAGTAATGCATTCAACTCAATGGAGTGTACAGTTCAGTTTTGCTGATAACTACTATGTGCTAACATGATGTAAACATTGTTAGCACACTAGCCATATGATTTAGAGTTGTTTGCAACCAATTTTATGAGTGTGCTACCTATTCTCCAGAAGTTACTTTCAGTAACATTACCTTCTCTACACAGTGTAACTTTAGCCTTTGCATAATTGAACCAAGTCAATGGCTGTTCCACTGTAAATGGTACCAGGTAGGTTACTGAATTCAGCTTGCATTGGAGTTTTCCATGGCACTGAGCACTCTACATGCAATATCTACACAGTTCCAAATCACCCAGAGTAGTTATGTACACAACTTTACCACAGAATGCATTGAATAGAAAGTAATTGATTCAACTCAATTGAGTATACAGTTCAATTTTGCTGATAACTACTATGTGCTAACATGATGTAAACATTGTTAGCACACTAGCCATGTGATTTAGAGTTGTTTGCAACCAATTTTATGAGTGTGCTACCTATTCTCCAGAAGTTACTTTCAGTAACATTACCTTCTCTACACAGTGGAACTTTAGACTTTGCAGAATTGAACCAAGTCAGTGGCTGTTCCACTGTAAATGGTACCAGGTAGGTTACTGAATTCAGCTTGCATTGGAGTATTCCATGGCACTGAGCACTCTACATGCAATATCTATACAGTTCCAAACCACCCAGTTTAGTTATGTACACAACCTTACCACAGAATGCATTGAATAGAAAGTAATTCATTCAACTCAATGGAGTGTACAGTTCAATTTTGCTGATAACTACTATGTGTAAACATGATGTAAACATTGTTAGCACACTAGCCATATGATTTAGAGTTGTTTGCAACCAATTTTATGAGTGTGCTACCTATTCTCCAGAAGTTACTTTCAGTAACATTACCTTCTCTACACAGTGGAACTTTAGCCTTTGCAGAATTGAACCAAGTGAATGGCTGTTCCACTGTAAATGGTACCAGGTAGGTTACTGAATTCAGCTTGCATTGGAGTATTCCATGGCACTGAGCACTCTACATGCAATATCTATACAGTTCCAAATCACCCAGACTAGTTACGTACACAACCTTACCACAGAATGTATTGAATAGAAAGTAATGCATTCAACTCAATGGAGTGTACAGTTCAATTTTGCTGATAGCTACTATGTGCTAACATGATGTAAACATTGTTAGCACACTAACCATATGATTTAGAGTTCTCTGCAACCAATTTTATGAGTGTGCTACCTATTCTCCAGAAGTTACTTTCAGTAACATTACCTTCTCTACACAGTGGAACTTTAGCCTTTGCAGAATTGAACCAAGTCAATGGCCATCACATTGTAAATGGTACCAGGTAGGTTACTGAATTCAGCTTGCATTGGAGTTTACCATGGCACTGAGCACTCTACATGCAATATCTATACAGTTCCAAATCACCCAGAGTAGTTATGTACACAACCTCACCACAGAATGCATTGAATAGAAAGTAATTCATTCAACTCAATGGAGTGTACAGTTCAATTTTGCTGATAACTACTATGTGCTAACATGATGTAAACATTGTTAGCACACTAGCCATATGATTTAGAGTTGTTTGCAACCAATTTTATGAGTGTGCTACCTATTCTCCAGAAGTTACTTTCAGTAACATTACCTTCTCTACACAGTGGAACTTTAGACTTTGCAGAATTGAACCAAGTCAGTGGCTGTTCCACTGTAAATGGTACCAG
This sequence comes from Hypanus sabinus, assembly GCF_030144855.1. NCBI lineage: Eukaryota > Metazoa > Chordata > Chondrichthyes > Myliobatiformes > Dasyatidae > Hypanus > Hypanus sabinus. The sequence continues at coordinate 93,177,140 of NC_082716.1, read as the reverse complement.
GTAGGTTACTGAATTCAGCTTGCATTGGAGTATTCCATGGCACTGAGCACTCTACATGCAATATCTATACAGTTCCAAACCACCCAGTGTAGTTATGTACACAACCTTACCACAGAATGCATTGAATAGAAAGTAATTCATTCAACTCAATGGAGTGTACAGTTCAATTTTGCTGATAACTACTATGTGTAAACATGATGTAAACATTGTTAGCACACTAGCCATATGATTTAGAGTTGTTTGCAACCAATTTTATGAGTGTGCTACCTATTCTCCAGAAGTTACTTTCAGTAACATTACCTTCTCTACACAGTGGAACTTTAGCCTTTGCTGAATTGAACCAAGTCAATGGCCATCACGTTGTAAATGGTACCAGGTAGGTTACTGAATTCAGCTTGCATTGGAGTTTACCATGGCACTGAGCACTCTACATGCAGTATCTATACAGTTCCAAATTACCCAGAGTAGTTATGTACACAACCTTACCACAGAATGCATTGAATACAAAGTAATGCATTGAACTCAATGGAGTGTACAGTTCAATTTTCTGATAACTACTATGTGCTAACATGATGTAAACATTGTTAGCACACTAACCATATGATTTAGAGTTGTCTGCAACCAATTTTACGAGTGTGCTACCTATTCTCCAGAAGCTACTTTCAGTAACATTACCTTCTCTACACAGTGGAACTTTAGCCTTTGCAGAAGTAAACCAAGTCAATGGCTGTTCCACTGTAAATGGTACCAGGTAGGTTACTGAATTCAGCTTGCATTGGAGTTTTCCATGGCACTGAGCACTCTACATGCAATATCTATACAGTTCCAAATCACCCAGAGTAGTTATGTACACAACCTCACCACAGAATGCATTGAATACAAAGTAATGCATTCAACTCAATGGAGTGTACTGTTCTATTTGGCTGATAACTGCTATGTGCTGACATGATGTAAACATTGTTAGCACACTATCCATATGATTTAGAGATGTCTGCAACCAATTTTAAGAGTGTGCTACCTATGATCCAGAAGTTACTTTCAGTAACTTTACCTTTTCTACACAGTGGAACTTTAGCCTTTGCAGAAGTAAGCCAAGTCAGTGGCTGATGCAAAGTAAATGGTACCAGGTAGGTTACTGAATTCACCTTGCATTGGAGTATTCCATGTCACTGAGCACTCTACATGTAATAACTATACAGTTCCAAACCACCCAGTGTAGTTATGTACACAACCTTACCACAGGATGCATTGAATAGAAAGTAATGCATTCAACTCAATGGAGTGTACAGTTCAGTTTTGCTGATAACTACTATGTGCTAACATGATGTAAACATTGTTAGCACACTAGCCATATGATTTAGAGTTGTTTGCAACCAATTTTATGAGTGTGCTACCTATTCTCCAGAAGTTACTTTCAGTAACATTACCTTCTCTACACAGTGTAACTTTAGCCTTTGCATAATTGAACCAAGTCAATGGCTGTTCCACTGTAAATGGTACCAGGTAGGTTACTGAATTCAGCTTGCATTGGAGTTTTCCATGGCACTGAGCACTCTACATGCAATATCTACACAGTTCCAAATCACCCAGAGTAGTTATGTACACAACTTTACCACAGAATGCATTGAATAGAAAGTAATTGATTCAACTCAATTGAGTATACAGTTCAATTTTGCTGATAACTACTATGTGCTAACATGATGTAAACATTGTTAGCACACTAGCCATGTGATTTAGAGTTGTTTGCAACCAATTTTATGAGTGTGCTACCTATTCTCCAGAAGTTACTTTCAGTAACATTACCTTTACACATTGGAACTTTAGCCTTTGCAGAAGTAAGCCAAGTCAGTGGCTGATCCAAAGTAAATGGTACCAGGTAGGTTACTGAATTCACCTTGCATTGGAGTATTCCATGTCACTGAGCACTCTACATGCAATATCTATACAGTTCCAAACCACCCAGTGTAGTTATGTACACAACCTTACCACAGAATGCATTGAATAGAAAGTAATGCATTCAACTCAATGGAGTGTACAGTTCAATTTTGCTGATAGCTAGTATGTGCTAACATGATGTCAACATTGTTAGCACACTAACCATATGATTTAGAGTTGTCTGCAACCAATTTTATGAGTGTGCTACCTATTCTCCAGAAGTTACTTTCAGTAACATTACCTTCTCTACACAGTGGAACTTTAGCCTTTTCAGAATTGAACCAAGTCAATGGCCATCACATTGTAAATGGTACCAGGTAGGTTACTGAATTCAGCTTGCATTGGAGTTTACCATGGCACTGAGCACTCTACATGCAGTATCTATACAGTTCCAAATTACCCAGAGTAGTTATGTACACAACCTTACCACAGAATGCATTGAATACAAAGTAATGCATTGAACTCAATGGAGTGTACAGTTCAATTTTCTGATAACTACTATGTGCTAACATGATGTAAACATTGTTAGCACACTAACCATATGATTTAGAGTTGTCTGCAACCAATTTTACGAGTGTGCTACCTATTCTCCAGAAGTTACTTTCAGTAACATTACCTTCTCTACACAGTGGAACTTTAGCCTTTGCAGAAGTAAGCCAAGTCAGTGGCTGATGCAAAGTAAATGGTACCAGGTAGGTTACTGAATTCACCTTGCATTGGAGTATTCCATGTCACTGAGCACTCTACATGTAATATCTATACAGTTCCAAACCACCCAGTGTAGTTATGTACACAACCTTACCACAGGATGCATTGAATAGAAAGTAATGCATTCAACTCAATGGAGTGTACAGTTCAGTTTTGCTGATAACTACTATGTGCTAACATGATGTAAACATTGTTAGCACACTAGCCATATGATTTAGAGTTGTTTGCAACCAATTTTATGAGTGTGCTACCTATTCTCCAGAAGTTACTTTCAGTAACATTACCTTCTCTACACAGTGTAACTTTAGCCTTTGCATAATTGAACCAAGTCAATGGCTGTTCCACTGTAAATGGTACCAGGTAGGTTACTGAATTCAGCTTGCATTGGAGTTTTCCATGGCACTGAGCACTCTACATGCAATATCTACACAGTTCCAAATCACCCAGAGTAGTTATGTACACAACCTTACCACAGAATGCATTGAATAGAAAGTAATTGATTCAACTCAATTGAGTATACAGTTCAATTTTGCTGATAACTACTATGTGCTAACATGATGTAAACATTGTTAGCACACTAGCCATGTGATTTAGAGTTGTCTGCAACCAATTTTATGAGTGTGCCTACCTATCTCCAGAAGTTACTTTCAGTAACTATTTCTTTACACATCGGAACTTTAGCCTTTGCAGAAGTAAGCCAAGTCAGTGGCTGATCCAAAGTAAATGGTACCAGGTAGGTTACTGAATTCACCTTGCATTGGAGTATTCCATGTCACTGAGCACTCTACATGCAATATCTATACAGTTCCAAACCACCCAGTGTAGTTATGTACACAACCTTACCACAGTATGCATTGAATAGAAAGTAATGCATTCAACTCAATGGAGTGTACAGTTCAATTTTGCTGATAGCTAGTATGTGCTAACATGATGTCAACATTGTTAGCACACTAACCATATGATTTAGAGTTGTCTGCAACCAATTTTATGAGTGTGCTACCTATTCTCCAGAAGTTACTTTCAGTAACATTACCTTCTCTACACAGTGGAACTTTAGCCTTTGCAGAATTGAACCAAGTCAATGGCCATCACGTTGTAAATGGTACCAGGTAGGTTACTGAATTCAGCTTGCATTGGAGTTTACCATGGCACTGAGCACTCTACATGCAGTATCTATACAGTTCCAAATTACCCAGAGTAGTTATGTACACAACCTTACCACAGAATGCATTGAATACAAAGTAATGCATTGAACTCAATGGAGTGTACAGTTCAATTTTCTGATAACTACTATGTGCTAACATGATGTAAACATTGTTAGCACACTAACCATATGATTTAGAGTTGTCTGCAACCAATTTTACGAGTGTGCTACCTATTCTCCAGAAGTTACTTTCAGTAACATTACCTTCTCTACACAGTGGAACTTTAGCCTTTGCAGAATTGAACCAAGTGAATGGCTGTTCCACTGTAAATGGTACCAGGTAGGTTACTGAATTCAGCTTGCATTGGAGTGTTCCATGGCACTGAGCATTCTACATGCAATATCTATACAGTTCCAAATCACCCAGACTAGTTACGTACACAACCTTACCACAGAATGCATTGAATAGAAAGTAATGCATTCAACTCAATGGAGTGTACAGTTCAATTTTGCTGATAGCTACTATGTGCTAACATGATGTAAACATTGTTAGCACACTAACCATATGATTTAGAGTTGTCTGCAACCAATTTTATGAGTGTGCTACCTATTCTCCAGAAGTTACTTTCAGTAACATTACCTTCTCTACACAGTGGAACTTTAGCCTTTGCAGAATTAAACCAAGTCAATGGCCATCACATTGTAAATGGTACCAGGTAGGTTACTGAATTCAGCTTGCATTGGAGTTTACCATGGCACTGAGCACTCTACATGCAATATCTATACAGTTCCAAATCACCCAGAGTAGTTATGTACACAACCTCACCACAGAATGCATTGAATAGAAAGTAATTCATTCAACTCAATGGAGTGTACAGCTCAATTTTGCTGATAACTACTATGTGCTAACATGATGTAAACATTGTTAGCACACTAGCCATATGATTTAGAGTTGTTTGCAACCAATTTTATGAGTGTGCTACCTATTCTCCAGAAGTTACTTTCAGTAACATTACCTTCGCTACACAGTGGAACTTTAGCCTTTGCCGAATTGAACCAAGTCAATGGCTGTTCCAATGTAAATGGTACCAGGTAGGTTACTGAATTCAGCTTGCATTGGAGTTTTCCATGGCACTGAACACTCTACATGCAATATGTATACAGTTCCAAACCACCCAGAGTAGTTATGTACATAACCTTACCACAGAATGCATTGAATATAAAGTAATGCATTCTACTCGAAGGAGCGTACAGTTCAATTTTGCTGATAACTACTATGTGCTAACATGATGTAAACATTGTCAGCACACTAGCCATATGATTTAGAGCTGTTTGCAACCAATTTTATGAGTGTGCTACCTATGCTCCAGAAGTTACTTTCAGTAACTTTACCTTCTCTACACAGTGGAACTTTAGACTTTGCAGAAGTAAGCCAAGTCAGTGGCGGATCCAAAGTAAATGGTACCAGGTAGGTTACTGAATTCACCTTGCATTGGAGTATTCCATGGCACTGAGCACTCTACATGCAATATCTATACAGTTCCAAATCACCCAGACTAGTTACGTACACAACCTTACCACAGAATGCATTGAATAGAAAGCAATGCATTCAACTCAATGGAGTGTACAGTTCAATTTTGCTGATAGCTACTATGTGCTAACATGATGTAAACATTGTTAGCACACTAACCATATGATTTAGAGTTGTCTGCAACCAATTTTATGAGTGTGCTACCTATTCTCCAGAAGTTACTTTCAGTAACATTACCTTCTCTACACAGTGGAACTTTAGCCTTTGCATAATTGAACCAAGTCAATGGCTGTTCCACTGTAAATGGTACCAGGTAGGTTACTGAATTCAGCTTGCATTGAAGTTTTCCAAGGCACTGAGCACTCTACATGCAATATCTACACATTTCCAAATCACCCAGGGTAGTTATGTACACAACCGTACCGCAGAATGCATTGAATAGAAAGTAATTCATTCTACTCGAAGGAGTGTACAGTTCAATTTTGCTGATAGCTACTATGTGCTAACATGATGTAAACATTGTTAGCACACTAGCCATATGATTTAGAGTTGTTTGCAACCAATTTTATGAGTGTGCTACCTATGCTCCAGAAGTTACTTTCAGTAACTTTACCTTCTCTACACAGTGGAACTTTAGCCTTTGCAGAAGTAAGCCAAGTCAGTGGCTGATCCAAAGTAAATGGTACCAGGTAGGTTACTGAATTCACCTTGCATTGGAGTATTCCATGTCACTGAGCACTCTACATGCAATATCTATACAGTTCCAAACCACCCAGTGTAGTTATGTACACAACCTTACCACAGAATGCATTGAATAGAAAGTAATGCATTCAACTCAATGGAGTGTACAGTTCAATTTTGCTGATAGCTACTATGTGCTAACATGATGTAAACATTGCTAGTACACTGACCATATGATTTAGAGTTGTCTGCAACCAACTTTATGAGTGTGCTACCTATTCTCCAGAAGTTACTTTCAGTAACATTACCTTCTCTACACAGTGGAACTTTAGCCTTTGCAGAATTGAACCAAGTGAATGGCTGTTCCACTGTAAATGGTACCAGGTAGGTTACTGAATTCAGCTTGCATTGGAGTATTCCATGGCACTGAGCACTCTACATGCAATATCTATACAGTTCCAAATCACCCAGTCTAGTTACGTACACAACCTTACCACAGAATGCATTGAATAGAAAGTAATGCATTCAACTCAATGGAGTGTACAGTTCAATTTTGCTCATAGCTACTATGTGCTAACATGATGTAAACATTGTTAGCACCCTAACCATATGATTTAGAGTTGTCTGCAACCAATTTTATGAGTGTGCTACCTATTCTCCAGAAGTTACTTTCAGTAACATTGCCTTCTCTACACAGTGGAACTTTAGCCTTTGCAGAATTGAACCAAGTCAATGGCCATCACATTGTAAATGGTACCAGGTAGGTTACTGAATTCAGCTTGCATTGGAGTTTACCATGGCACTGAGCACTCTCCATGCAATATCTATACAGTTCCAAATCACCCAGAGTAGTTATGTACACAACCTCACCACAGAATGCATTGAATAGAAAGTAATTCATTCAACTCAATGGAGTGTACAGTTCAATTTTGCTGATAACTACTATGTGCTAACATGATGTAAACATTGTTAGCACACTAGCCATATGATTTAGAGTTGTTTGCAACCAATTTTATGAGTGTGCTACCTATTCTCCAGAAGTTACTTTCAGTAACATTACCTTCGCTACCCAGTGGAACTTTAGCCTTTGCCGAATTGAACCAAGTCAATGGCTGTTCCAATGTAAATGGTACCAGGTAGGTTACTGAATTCACCTTGCATTGGAGTATTCCATGTCACTGAGCACTCTACATGCAATATCTATACAGTTCCAAATCACCCAGAGTAGTTATGCACACAACCTTACCACAGAATGTATTGAATAGAAAGTAATGCATTCAACTCAATGGAGTGTACAGTTCAATTTTGCTGATAACTACTATGTGCTAACATGATGTAAACATTGCTAGTACACTGACCATATGATTTAGAGTTGTCTGCAACCAATTTTATGAGTGTGCTACCTATTCTCCAGAAGTTACTTTCAGTAACATTACCTTCGCTACACAGTGGAACTTTAGCCTTTGCCGAATTGAACCAAGTCAATGGCTGTTCCAATGTAAATGGTACCAGGTAGGTTACTGAATTCAGCTTGCATTGGAGTATTCCATGTCACTGAGCACTCTACATGCAATATCTATACAGTTCCAAACCACCCAGTGTAGTTATGTACACAACCTTACCACAGAATGCATTGAATAGAAAGTAATGCATTCAACTCAATGGATTGTACAGTTCAATTTTGCTGATAGCTACTATGTGCTAACATGATGTAAACATTGCTAGTACACTGACCATATGATTTAGAGTTGTCTGCAACCAATTTTATGAGTGTGCTACCTATTCTCCAGAAATTACTTTCAGTAACATTACCTTCTCTACACAGTGGAACTTTAGCCTTTGCAGAATTGAACCAAGTCAATGGCCATCACATTCTAAATGGTAACAGGTAGGTTACTGAATTCAGCTTGCATTGGAGTTTTCCATTGCACTGAGCACTCTACATGCAATATCTACACAGTTCCAAATCACCCAGAGTAGTTATGTACACAACCTTACCACAGAATGCATTGAATAGAAAGTAAATCATTCAACTCAATGGAGTGTACAGTTCAATTTTGCTGATAGCTACTATGTGCTAACATGATGTAAACATTGTTAGCACACTAACCATATGATGTAGAGTTGTCTGCAACCAATTTTATGAGTGTGCTACCTATTCTCCAGAAGTTCCTTTCAGTAACATTACCTTCTCTACACAGTGGAACTTTAGCCTTTGCAGAATTGAACCAAGTCAATGGCCATCACATTGTAAATGGTACCAGGTAGGTTACTGAATTCAGCTTGCATTGGAGTTTACCATGGCACTGAGCACTCTACATGCAATATCTATACAGTTCCAAATCACCCAGAGTAGTTATGTACACAACCTCACCACAGAATGCATTGAATAGAAAGTAATTCATTCAACTCAATGGAGTGTACAGTTCTATTTGGCTGATAACTGCTATGTGCTGACATGATGTAAACATTGTTAGCACACTATCCATATGATTTAGAGATGTCTGCAACCAATTTTATGAGTGTGCTATCTATGCTCCAGAAGTTAGTTTCATTAACTTTACCTTCTCTACACAGTGGAACTTTAGCCTTTGCAGAATTGAACCAAGTCAATGGCCACCACAGTGTAAATGGTACCAGGTAGGTTACTGAATTCAGCTTGCATTGGAGTATTCCATGGCACTGAGCACTCTACATGCAATATCTATACAGTTCCAAACCACCCAGTGTAGTTATGTACAAAACCTTACCACAGAATGCATTGAATAGAAAGTAATTCATTCAACTCAATGGAGTGTACAGTTCAATTTTGCTGATAACTACTTTTTGCTAACTAGATGTAAACATTGTTAGCACACTAAGCATATGATTTACAGATGTCTGCAACCAATTTTATGAGTGTGCTACCTATTCTCCAGAAGTTACTTTCAGTAACATTACCTTCTCTACACAGTGGAACTTTAGCCTTTGCATAATTGAACCAAGTCAATGGCTGTTCCACTGTAAATGGTACCAGGTAGGTTACTGAATTCAGCTTGCATTGGAGTTTTCCATGGCACTGAGCACTCTACATGCAATATCTACACATTTCCAAATCACCCATAGTAGTTATGTACACAACCTTACCGCAGAATGCATTGAATAGAAAGTAATTCATTCTACTCGAAGGAGTGTACAGTTCAATTTTTCTGATAACTACTATGTGCTAACATGATGTAAACATTGTTAGCACACTATCCATATGATTTAGCGATGTCTGCAACCAATTTTATGAGTGTGCTACCTATGCTCCAGAAGTTACTTTCAGTATCTTTACCTTCTCTACACAGTGGAACTTTAGCCTTTGCAGAATTGAACCAAGTCAATGGCCACCACAGTGTAAATGGTACCAGGTAGGTTACTGAATTCAGCTTGCATTGAAGTTTTCCAAGGCACTGAGCACTCTACATTGAATATCTATACAGTTCCAAATCACCCAGAGTAGTTATGTACACAACCTCACCACAGAATGCATTGAATACAAAGTAATGCATTCAACTCAATGGAGTGTACAGTTCTATTTGGCTGATAACTGCTATGTGCTGACATGATGTAAACATTGTTAGCACACTAGCCATATGATTTAGAGTTATTTGCAACCAATTTTATGAGTGTGCTACCTATTCTCCAGAAGTTACTTTCAGTAACATTACCTCTACACAGTGGAACTTTAGCCTTTGCAGAATTGAACCAAGTCAGTGGCTGATCCAAAGTAAATGGTACCAGGTAGGTTACTGAATTCAGCTTGCATTGGAGTTTTCCAAGGCACTGAACACTCTACATTCAATATCTATACAGTTCCAAATCACCCAGAGTAGTTATGTACACAACCTCACCACAGAATGCATTGAATACAAAGTAATGCATTCAACTCAATGGAGTGTACAGTTCTATTTGGCTGATAACTGCTATGTGCTGACATGATGTAAACATTGTTAGCACACTATCCATATGATTTAGAGATGTCTGCAACCAATTTTATGAGTGTGCTATCTATGCTCCAGAAGTTAGTTTCATTAACTTTACCTTCTCTACACAGTGGAACTTTAGCCTTTGCAGAATTGAACCAAGTCAATGGCCACCACAGTGTAAATGGTACCAGGTAGGTTACTGAATTCAGCTTGCATTGGAGTATTCCATGGCACTGAGCACTCTACATGCAATATCTATACAGTTCCAAACCACCCAGTGTAGTTATGTACAAAACCTTACCACAGAATGCATTGAATAGAAAGTAATTCATTCAACTCAATGGAGTGTACAGTTCAATTTTGCTGATAACTACCTTGTGCTAACATGATGTAAACATTGTTAGCACACTAACCATATGATTTAGAGATGTCTGCAACCAATTTTAAGAGTGTGCTACCTATGATCCAGAAGTTACTTTCAGTAACTTTACCTTCTCTACACAGTGGAACTTTAGCCTTTGCAGAAGTAAGCCAAGTCAGTGGCTGATGCAAAGTAAATGGTACCAGGTAGGTTACTGAATTCACCTTGCATTGGAGTATTCCATGTCACTGAGCACTCTACATGTAATATCTATACAGTTCCAAACCACCCAGTGTAGTTATGTACACAACCTTACCACAGGATGCATTGAATAGAAAGTAATGCATTCAACTCAATGGAGTGTACAGTTCAGTTTTGCTGATAACTACTATGTGCTAACATGATGTAAACATTGTTAGCACACTAGCCATATGATTTAGAGTTGTTTGCAACCAATTTTATGAGTGTGCTACCTATTCTCCAGAAGTTACTTTCAGTAACATTACCTTCTCTACACAGTGTAACTTTAGCCTTTGCATAATTGAACCAAGTCAATGGCTGTTCCACTGTAAATGGTACCAGGTAGGTTACTGAATTCAGCTTGCATTGGAGTTTTCCATGGCACTGAGCACTCTACATGCAATATCTACACAGTTCCAAATCACCCAGAGTAGTTATGTACACAACCTTACCACAGAATGCATTGAATAGAAAGTAATTGATTCAACTCAATTGAGTATACAGTTCAATTTTGCTGATAACTACTATGTGCTAACATGATGTAAACATTGTTAGCACACTAGCCATGTGATTTAGAGTTGTTTGCAACCAATTTTATGAGTGTGCTACCTATTCTCCAGAAGTTACTTTCAGTAACATTACCTTTACACATCGGAACTTTAGCCTTTGCAGAAGTAAGCCAAGTCAGTGGCTGATCCAAAGTAAATGGTACCAGGTAGGTTACTGAATTCACCTTGCATTGGAGTATTCCATGTCACTGAGCACTCTACATGCAATATCTATACAGTTCCAAACCACCCAGTGTAGTTATGTACACAACCTTACCACAGTATGCATTGAATAGAAAGTAATGCATTCAACTCAATGGAGTGTACAGTTCAATTTTGCTGATAGCTAGTATGTGCTAACATGATGTAAACATTGTTAGCACACTAACCATATGATTTAGAGATGTCTGCAACCAATTTTAAGAGTGTGCTACCTATGATCCAGAAGTTACTTTCAGTAACTTTACCTTCTCTACACAGTGGAACTTTAGCCTTTTCAGAAGTAAGCCAAGTCAGTGGCTGATGCAAAGTAAATGGTACCAGGTAGGTTACTGAATTCACCTTGCATTGGAGTATTCCATGTCACTGAGCACTCTACATGTAATATCTATACAGTTCCAAACCACCCAGTGTAGTTATGTACACAACCTTACCACAGGATGCATTGAATAGAAAGTAATGCATTCAACTCAATGGAGTGTACAGTTCAGTTTTGCTGATAAGTACTATGTGCTAACATGATGTAAACATTGTTAGCACACTAGCCATATGATTTAGAGTTGTTTGCAACCAATTTTATGAGTGTGCTACCTATTCTCCAGAAGTTACTTTCAGTAACATTACCTTCTCTACACAGTGTAACTTTAGCCTTTGCATAATTGAACCAAGTCAATGGCTGTTCCACTGTAAATGGTACCAGGTAGGTTACTGAATTCAGCTTGCATTGGAGTTTTCCATGGCACTGAGCACTCTACATGCAATATCTACACAGTTCCAAATCACCCAGAGTAGTTATGTACACAACTTTACCACAGAATGCATTGAATAGAAAGTAATTGATTCAACTCAATTGAGTATACAGTTCAATTTTGCTGATAACTACTATGTGCTAACATGATGTAAACATTGTTAGCACACTAGCCATGTGATTTAGAGTTGTCTGCAACCAATTTTATGAGTGTGCTACCTATTCTCCAGAAGTTACTTTCAGTAACATTACCTTCTCTACACAGTGGAACTTTAGCCTTTGCTGAATTGAACCAAGTCAATGGCCATCACGTTGTAAATGGTACCAGGTAGGTTACTGAATTCAGCTTGCATTGGAGTTTACCATGGCACTGAGCACTCTACATGCAGTATCTATACAGTTCCAAATTACCCAGAGTAGTTATGTACACAACCTTACCACAGAATGCATTGAATACAAAGTAATGCATTGAACTCAATGGAGTGTACAGTTCAATTTTCTGATAACTACTATGTGCTAACATGATGTAAACATTGTTAGCACACTAACCATATGATTTAGAGTTGTCTGCAACCAATTTTACGAGTGTGCTACCTATTCTCCAGAAGCTACTTTCAGTAACATTACCTTCTCTACACAGTGGAACTTTAGCCTTTGCAGAAGTAAACCAAGTCAATGGCTGTTCCACTGTAAATGGTACCAGGTAGGTTACTGAATTCAGCTTGCATTGGAGTTTTCCATGGCACTGAGCACTCTACATGCAATATCTATACAGTTCCAAATCACCCAGAGTAGTTATGTACACAACCTCACCACAGAATGCATTGAATACAAAGTAATGCATTCAACTCAATGGAGTGTACAGTTCTATTTGGCTGATAACTGCTATGTGCTGACATGATGTAAACATTGTTAGCACACTATCCATATGATTTAGAGATGTCTGCAACCAATTTTAAGAGTGTGCTACCTATGATCCAGAAGTTACTTTCAGTAACTTTACCTTTTCTACACAGTGGAACTTTAGCCTTTGCAGAAGTAAGCCAAGTCAGTGGCTGATGCAAAGTAAATGGTACCAGGTAGGTTACTGAATTCACCTTGCATTGGAGTATTCCATGTCACTGAGCACTCTACATGTAATATCTATACAGTTCCAAACCACCCAGTGTAGTTATGTACACAACCTTACCACAGGATGCATTGAATAGAAAGTAATGCATTCAACTCAATGGAGTGTACAGTTCGGTTTTGCTGATAACTACTATGTGCTAACATGATGTAAACATTGTTAGCACACTAGCCATATGATTTAGAGTTGTTTGCAACCAATTTTATGAGTGTGCTACCTATTCTCCAGAAGTTACTTTCAGTAACATTACCTTCTCTACACAGTGTAACTTTAGCCTTTGCATAATTGAACCAAGTCAATGGCTGTTCCACTGTAAATGGTACCAGGTAGGTTACTGAATTCAGCTTGCATTGGAGTTTTCCATGGCACTGAGCACTTTACATGCAATATCTACACAGTTCCAAATCACCCAGAGTAGTTATGTACACAACTTTACCACAGAATGCATTGAATAGAAAGTAATTGATTCAACTCAATTGAGTATACAGTTCAATTTTGCTGATAACTACTATGTGCTAACATGATGTAAACATTGTTAGCACACTAGCCATGTGATTTAGAGTTGTTTGCAACCAATTTTATGAGTGTGCTACCTATTCTCCAGAAGTTACTTTCAGTAACATTACCTTTACACATTGGAACTTTAGCCTTTGCAGAAGTAAGCCAAGTCAGTGGCTGATCCAAAGTAAATGGTACCAGGTAGGTTACTGAATTCACCTTGCATTGGAGTATTCCATGTCACTGAGCACTCTACATGCAATATCTATACAGTTCCAAACCACCCAGTGTAGTTATGTACACAACCTTACCACAGAATGCATTGAATAGAAAGTAATGCATTCAACTCAATGGAGTGTACAGTTCAATTTTGCTGATAGCTAGTATGTGCTAACATGATGTCAACATTGTTAGCACACTAACCATATGATTTAGAGTTGTCTGCAACCAATTTTATGAGTGTGCTACCTATTCTCCAGAAGTTACTTTCAGTAACATTACCTTCTCTACACAGTGGAACTTTAGCCTTTTCAGAATTGAACCAAGTCAATGGCCATCACATTGTAAATGGTACCAGGTAGGTTACTGAATTCAGCTTGCATTGGAGTTTACCATGGCACTGAGCACTCTACATGCAGTATCTATACAGTTCCAAATTACCCAGAGTAGTTATGTACACAACCTTACCACAGAATGCATTGAATACAAAGTAATGCATTGAACTCAATGGAGTGTACAGTTCAATGTTCTGATAACTACTATGTGCTAACATGATGTAAACATTGTTAGCACACTAACCATATGATTTAGAGTTGTCTGCAACCAATTTTACGAGTGTGCTACCTATTCTCCAGAAGTTACTTTCAGTAACATTACCTTCTCTACACAGTGGAACTTTAGCCTTTGCAGAAGTAAGCCAAGTCAGTGGCTGATGCAAAGTAAATGGTACCAGGTAGGTTACTGAATTCACCTTGCATTGGAGTATTCCATGTCACTGAGCACTCTACATGTAATATCTATACAGTTCCAAACCACCCAGTGTAGTTATGTACACAACTTTACCACAGGATGCATTGAATAGAAAGTAATGCATTCAACTCAATGGAGTGTACAGTTCAGTTTTGCTGATAACTACTATGTGCTAACATGATGTAAACATTGTTAGCACACTAGCCATATGATTTAGAGTTGTTTGCAACCAATTTTATGAGTGTGCTACCTATTCTCCAGAAGTTACTTTCAGTAACATTACCTTCTCTACACAGTGTAACTTTAGCCTTTGCATAATTGAACCAAGTCAATGGCTGTTCCACTGTAAATGGTACCAGGTAGGTTACTGAATTCAGCTTGCATTGGAGTTTTCCATGGCACTGAGCACTCTACATGCAATATCTACACAGTTCCAAATCACCCAGAGTAGTTATGTACACAACCTTACCACAGAATGCATTGAATAGAAAGTAATTGATTCAACTCAATTGAGTATACAGTTCAATTTTGCTGATAACTACTATGTGCTAACATGATGTAAACATTGTTAGCACACTAGCCATGTGATTTAGAGTTGTTTGCAACCAATTTTATGAGTGTGCTACCTATTCTCCAGAAGTTACTTTCAGTAACATTACCTTTACACATCGGAACTTTAGCCTTTGCAGAAGTAAGCCAAGTCAGTGGCTGATCCAAAGTAAATGGTACCAGGTAGGTTACTGAATTCACCTTGCATTGGAGTATTCCATGTCACTGAGCACTCTACATGCAATATCTATACAGTTCCAAACCACCCAGTGTAGTTATGTACACAACCTTACCACAGTATGCATTGAATAGAAAGTAATGCATTCAACTCAATGGAGTGTACAATTCAATTTTGCTGATAGCTAGTATGTGCTAACATGATGTCAACATTGTTAGCACACTAACCATATGATTTAGAGTTGTCTGCAACCAATTTTATGAGTGTGCTACCTATTCTCCAGAAGTTACTTTCAGTAACATTACCTTCTCTACACAGTGGAACTTTAGCCTTTGCAGAATTGAACCAAGTCAATGGCCATCACGTTGTAAATGGTACCAGGTAGGTTACTGAATTCAGCTTGCATTGGA
The DNA here is from genome assembly GCF_030144855.1 of Hypanus sabinus. NCBI lineage: Eukaryota > Metazoa > Chordata > Chondrichthyes > Myliobatiformes > Dasyatidae > Hypanus > Hypanus sabinus. Next base: position 93,161,342 of record NC_082716.1, on the reverse strand, counting down.
GTTTACCATGGCACTGAGCACTCTACATGCAGTATCTATACAGTTCCAAATTACCCAGAGTAGTTATGTACACAACCTTACCACAGAATGCATTGAATACAAAGTAATGCATTGAACTCAATGGAGTGTACAGTTCAATTTTCTGATAACTACTATGTGCTAACATGATGTAAACATTGTTAGCACACTAACCATATGATTTAGAGTTGTCTGCAACCAATTTTACGAGTGTGCTACCTATTCTAAAGAAGTTACTTTCAGTAACATTACCTTCTCTACACAGTGGAACTTTAGCCTTTGCAGAAGTAAACCAAGTCAATGGCTGTTCCACTGTAAATGGTACCAGGTAGGTTACTGAATTCAGCTTGCATTGGAGTTTTCCATGGCACTGAGCACTCTACATGCAATATCTATACAGTTCCAAATCACCCAGAGTAGTTATGTACACAACCTCACCACAGAATGCATTGAATACAAAGTAATGCATTCAACTCAATGGAGTGTACAGTTCTATTTGGCTGATAACTGCTATGTGCTGACATGATGTAAACATTGTTAGCACACTATCCATATGATTTAGAGATGTCTGCAACCAATTTTACGAGTGTGCTACCTATGATCCAGAAGTTACTTTCAGTAACATTACCTTCTCTACACAGTGGAACTTTAGCCTTTGCTGAATTGAACCAAGTCAATGGCCATCACGTTGTAAATGGTACCAGGTAGGTTACTGAATTCAGCTTGCATTGGAGTTTACCATGGCACTGAGCACTCTACATGCAGTATCTATACAGTTCCAAATTACCCAGAGTAGTTATGTACACAACCTTACCACAGAATGCATTGAATACAAAGTAATGCATTGAACTCAATGGAGTGTACAGTTCAATTTTCTGATAACTACTATGTGCTAACATGATGTAAACATTGTTAGCACACTAACCATATGATTTAGAGTTGTCTGCAACCAATTTTACGAGTGTGCTACCTATTCTCCAGAAGCTACTTTCAGTAACATTACCTTCTCTACACAGTGGAACTTTAGCCTTTGCAGAAGTAAACCAAGTCAATGGCTGTTCCACTGTAAATGGTACCAGGTAGGTTACTGAATTCAGCTTGCATTGGAGTTTTCCATGGCACTGAGCACTCTACATGCAATATCTATACAGTTCCAAATCACCCAGAGTAGTTATGTACACAACCTCACCACAGAATGCATTGAATACAAAGTAATGCATTCAACTCAATGGAGTGTACAGTTCTATTTGGCTGATAACTGCTATGTGCTGACATGATGTAAACATTGTTAGCACACTATCCATATGATTTAGAGATGTCTGCAACCAATTTTATGAGTGTGCTATCTATGCTCCAGAAGTTAGTTTCATTAACTTTACCTTCTCTACACAGTGGAACTTTAGCCTTTGCAGAATTGAACCAAGTCAATGGCCACCACAGTGTAAATGGTACCAGGTAGGTTACTGAATTCAGCTTGCATTGGAGTATTCCATGGCACTGAGCACTCTACATGCAATATCTATACAGTTCCAAACCACCCAGTGTAGTTATGTACAAAACCTTACCACAGAATGCATTGAATAGAAAGTAATTCATTCAACTCAATGGAGTGTACAGTTCAATTTTGCTGATAACTACCTTGTGCTAACATGATGTAAACATTGTTAGCACACTAACCATATGATTTAGAGATGTCTGCAACCAATTTTAAGAGTGTGCTACCTATGATCCAGAAGTTACTTTCAGTAACTTTACCTTTTCTACACAGTGGAACTTTAGCCTTTGCAGAAGTAAGCCAAGTCAGTGGCTGATGCAAAGTAAATGGTACCAGGTAGGTTACTGAATTCACCTTGCATTGGAGTATTCCATGTCACTGAGCACTCTACATGTAATATCTATACAGTTCCAAACCACCCAGTGTAGTTATGTACACAACCTTACCACAGGATGCATTGAATAGAAAGTAATGCATTCAACTCAATGGAGTGTACAGTTCAGTTTTGCTGATAACTACTATGTGCTAACATGATGTAAACATTGTTAGCACACTAGCCATATGATTTAGAGTTGTTTGCAACCAATTTTATGAGTGTGCTACCTATTCTCCAGAAGTTACTTTCAGTAACATTACCTTCTCTACACAGTGTAACTTTAGCCTTTGCATAATTGAACCAAGTCAATGGCTGTTCCACTGTCAATGGTACCAGGTAGGTTACTGAATTCAGCTTGCATTGGAGTTTTCCATGGCACTGAGCACTCTACATGCAATATCTACACAGTTCCAAATCACCCAGAGTAGTTATGTACACAACTTTACCACAGAATGCATTGAATAGAAAGTAATTGATTCAACTCAATTGAGTATACAGTTCAATTTTGCTGATAACTACTATGTGCTAACATGATGTAAACATTGTTAGCACACTAGCCATGTGATTTAGAGTTGTTTGCAACCAATTTTATGAGTGTGCTACCTATTCTCCAGAAGTTACTTTCAGTAACATTACCTTTACACATTGGAACTTTAGCCTTTGCAGAAGTAAGCCAAGTCAGTGGCTGATCCAAAGTAAATGGTACCAGGTAGGTTACTGAATTCACCTTGCATTGGAGTATTCCATGTCACTGAGCACTCTACATGCAATATCTATACAGTTCCAAACCACCCAGTGTAGTTATGTACACAACCTTACCACAGAATGCATTGAATAGAAAGTAATGCATTCAACTCAATGGAGTGTACAGTTCAATTTTGCTGATAGCTAGTATGTGCTAACATGATGTCAACATTGTTAGCACACTAACCATATGATTTAGAGTTGTCTGCAACCAATTTTATGAGTGTGCTACCTATTCTCCAGAAGTTACTTTCAGTAACATTACCTTCTCTACACAGTGGAACTTTAGCCTTTTCAGAATTGAACCAAGTCAATGGCCATCACATTGTAAATGGTACCAGGTAGGTTACTGAATTCAGCTTGCATTGGAGTTTACCATGGCACTGAGCACTCTACATGCAGTATCTATACAGTTCCAAATTACCCAGAGTAGTTATGTACACAACCTTACCACAGAATGCATTGAATACAAAGTAATGCATTGAACTCAATGGAGTGTACAGTTCAATTTTCTGATAACTACTATGTGCTAACATGATGTAAACATTGTTAGCACACTAACCATATGATTTAGAGTTGTCTGCAACCAATTTTACGAGTGTGCTACCTATTCTCCAGAAGTTACTTTCAGTAACATTACCTTCTCTACACAGTGGAACTTTAGCCTTTGCAGAAGTAAGCCAAGTCAGTGGCTGATGCAAAGTAAATGGTACCAGGTAGGTTACTGAATTCACCTTGCATTGGAGTATTCCATGTCACTGAGCACTCTACATGTAATATCTATACAGTTCCAAACCACCCAGTGTAGTTATGTACACAACCTTACCACAGGATGCATTGAATAGAAAGTAATGCATTCAACTCAATGGAGTGTACAGTTCAGTTTTGCTGATAACTACTATGTGCTAACATGATGTAAACATTGTTAGCACACTAGCCATATGATTTAGAGTTGTTTGCAACCAATTTTATGAGTGTGCTACCTATTCTCCAGAAGTTACTTTCAGTAACATTACCTTCTCTACACAGTGTAACTTTAGCCTTTGCATAATTGAACCAAGTCAATGGCTGTTCCACTGTAAATGGTACCAGGTAGGTTACTGAATTCAGCTTGCATTGGAGTTTTCCATGGCACTGAGCACTCTACATGCAATATCTACACAGTTCCAAATCACCCAGAGTAGTTATGTACACAACCTTACCACAGAATGCATTGAATAGAAAGTAATGCATTCAACTCAATGGAGTGTACAGTTCAATTTTGCTGATAGCTAGTATGTGCTAACATGATGTCAACATTGTTAGCACACTAACCATATGATTTAGAGTTGTCTGCAACCAATTTTATGAGTGTGCTACCTATTCTCCAGAAGTTACTTTCAGTAACATTACCTTCTCTACACAGTGGAACTTTAGCCTTTGCAGAATTGAACCAAGTCAATGGCCATCACGTTGTAAATGGTACCAGGTAGGTTACTGAATTCAGCTTGCATTGGAGTTTACCATGGCACTGAGCACTCTACATGCAGTATCTATACAGTTCCAAATTACCCAGAGTAGTTATGTACACAACCTCACCACAGAATGCATTGAATACAAAGTAATGCATTGAACTCAATGGAGTGTACAGTTCAATTTTCTGATAACTACTATGTGCTAACATGATGTAAACATTGTTAGCACACTAACCATATGATTTAGAGTTGTCTGCAACCAATTTTACGAGTGTGCTACCTATTCTCCAGAAGTTACTTTCAGTAACATTACCTTCTCTACACAGTGGAACTTTAGCCTTTGCAGAAGTAAACCAAGTCAATGGCTGTTCCACTGTAAATGGTACCAGGTAGGTTACTGAATTCAGCTTGCATTGGAGTTTTCCATGGCACTGAGCACTCTACATGCAATATCTATACAGTTCCAAATCACCCAGAGTAGTTATGTACACAACCTCACCACAGAATGCATTGAATACAAAGTAATGCATTCAACTCAATGGAGTGTACAGTTCTATTTGGCTGATAACTGCTATGTGCTGACATGATGTAAACATTGTTAGCACACTATCCATATGATTTAGAGATGTCTGCAACCAATTTTACGAGTGTGCTACCTATGATCCAGAAGTTACTTTCAGTAACTTTACCTTTTCTACACAGTGGAACTTTAGCCTTTGCAGAAGTAAGCCAAGTCAGTGGCTGATGCAAAGTAAATGGTACCAGGTAGGTTACTGAATTCACCTTGCATTGGAGTATTCCATGTCACTGAGCACTCTACATGTAATATCTATACAGTTCCAAACCACCCAGTGTAGTTATGTACACAACCTTACCACAGGATGCATTGAATAGAAAGTAATGCATTCAACTCAATGGAGTGTACAGTTCAGTTTTGCTGATAACTACTATGTGCTAACATGATGTAAACATTGTTAGCACACTAGCCATATGATTTAGAGTTGTTTGCAACCAATTTTATGAGTGTGCTACCTATTCTCCAGAAGTTACTTTCAGTAACATTACCTTCTCTACACAGTGTAACTTTAGCCTTTGCATAATTGAACCAAGTCAATGGCTGTTCCACTGTAAATGGTACCAGGTAGGTTACTGAATTCAGCTTGCATTGGAGTTTTCCATGGCACTGAGCACTCTACATGCAATATCTACACAGTTCCAAATCACCCAGAGTAGTTATGTACACAACTTTACCACAGAATGCATTGAATAGAAAGTAATTGATTCAACTCAATTGAGTATACAGTTCAATTTTGCTGATAACTACTATGTGCTAACATGATGTAAACATTGTTAGCACACTAGCCATGTGATTTAGAGTTGTTTGCAACCAATTTTATGAGTGTGCTACCTATTCTCCAGAAGTTACTTGCAGTAACATTACCTTCTCTACACAGTGGAACTTTAGCCTTTGCAGAAGTAAACCAAGTCAATGGCTGTTCCACTGTAAATGGTACCAGGTAGGTTACTGAATTCAGCTTGCATTGGAGTTTTCCATGGCACTGAGCACTCTACATGCAATATCTATACAGTTCCAAATCACCCAGAGTAGTTATGTACACAACCTCACCACAGAATGCATTGAATACAAAGTAATGCATTCAACTCAATGGAGTGTACAGTTCTATTTGGCTGATAACTGCTATGTGCTGACATGATGTAAACATTGTTAGCACACTATCCATATGATTTAGAGATGTCTGCAACCAATTTTACGAGTGTGCTACCTATGATCCAGAAGTTACTTTCAGTAACATTACCTTCTCTACACAGTGGAACTTTAGCCTTTGCTGAATTGAACCAAGTCAATGGCCATCACGTTGTAAATGGTACCAGGTAGGTTACTGAATTCAGCTTGCATTGGAGTTTACCATGGCACTGAGCACTCTACATGCAGTATCTATACAGTTCCAAATTACCCAGAGTAGTTATGTACACAACCTTACCACAGAATGCATTGAATACAAAGTAATGCATTGAACTCAATGGAGTGTACAGTTCAATTTTCTGATAACTACTATGTGCTAACATGATGTAAACATTGTTAGCACACTAACCATATGATTTAGAGTTGTCTGCAACCAATTTTACGAGTGTGCTACCTATTCTCCAGAAGCTACTTTCAGTAACATTACCTTCTCTACACAGTGGAACTTTAGCCTTTGCAGAAGTAAACCAAGTCAATGGCTGTTCCACTGTAAATGGTACCAGGTAGGTTACTGAATTCAGCTTGCATTGGAGTTTTCCATGGCACTGAGCACTCTACATGCAATATCTATACAGTTCCAAATCACCCAGAGTAGTTATGTACACAACCTCACCACAGAATGCATTGAATACAAAGTAATGCATTCAACTCAATGGAGTGTACAGTTCTATTTGGCTGATAACTGCTATGTGCTGACATGATGTAAACATTGTTAGCACACTATCCATATGATTTAGAGATGTCTGCAACCAATTTTATGAGTGTGCTATCTATGCTCCAGAAGTTAGTTTCATTAACTTTACCTTCTCTACACAGTGGAACTTTAGCCTTTGCAGAATTGAACCAAGTCAATGGCCACCACAGTGTAAATGGTACCAGGTAGGTTACTGAATTCAGCTTGCATTGGAGTATTCCATGGCACTGAGCACTCTACATGCAATATCTATACAGTTCCAAACCACCCAGTGTAGTTATGTACAAAACCTTACCACAGAATGCATTGAATAGAAAGTAATTCATTCAACTCAATGGAGTGTACAGTTCAATTTTGCTGATAACTACCTTGTGCTAACATGATGTAAACATTGTTAGCACACTAACCATATGATTTAGAGATGTCTGCAACCAATTTTAAGAGTGTGCTACCTATGATCCAGAAGTTACTTTCAGTAACTTTACCTTTTCTACACAGTGGAACTTTAGCCTTTGCAGAAGTAAGCCAAGTCAGTGGCTGATGCAAAGTAAATGGTACCAGGTAGGTTACTGAATTCACCTTGCATTGGAGTATTCCATGTCACTGAGCACTCTACATGTAATATCTATACAGTTCCAAACCACCCAGTGTAGTTATGTACACAACCTTACCACAGGATGCATTGAATAGAAAGTAATGCATTCAACTCAATGGAGTGTACAGTTCAGTTTTGCTGATAACTACTATGTGCTAACATGATGTAAACATTGTTAGCACACTAGCCATATGATTTAGAGTTGTTTGCAACCAATTTTATGAGTGTGCTACCTATTCTCCAGAAGTTACTTTCAGTAACATTACCTTCTCTACACAGTGTAACTTTAGCCTTTGCATAATTGAACCAAGTCAATGGCTGTTCCACTGTCAATGGTACCAGGTAGGTTACTGAATTCAGCTTGCATTGGAGTTTTCCATGGCACTGAGCACTCTACATGCAATATCTACACAGTTCCAAATCACCCAGAGTAGTTATGTACACAACTTTACCACAGAATGCATTGAATAGAAAGTAATTGATTCAACTCAATTGAGTATACAGTTCAATTTTGCTGATAACTACTATGTGCTAACATGATGTAAACATTGTTAGCACACTAGCCATGTGATTTAGAGTTGTTTGCAACCAATTTTATGAGTGTGCTACCTATTCTCCAGAAGTTACTTTCAGTAACATTACCTTTACACATTGGAACTTTAGCCTTTGCAGAAGTAAGCCAAGTCAGTGGCTGATCCAAAGTAAATGGTACCAGGTAGGTTACTGAATTCACCTTGCATTGGAGTATTCCATGTCACTGAGCACTCTACATGCAATATCTATACAGTTCCAAACCACCCAGTGTAGTTATGTACACAACCTTACCACAGAATGCATTGAATAGAAAGTAATGCATTCAACTCAATGGAGTGTACAGTTCAATTTTGCTGATAGCTAGTATGTGCTAACATGATGTCAACATTGTTAGCACACTAACCATATGATTTAGAGTTGTCTGCAACCAATTTTATGAGTGTGCTACCTATTCTCCAGAAGTTACTTTCAGTAACATTACCTTCTCTACACAGTGGAACTTTAGCCTTTTCAGAATTGAACCAAGTCAATGGCCATCACATTGTAAATGGTACCAGGTAGGTTACTGAATTCAGCTTGCATTGGAGTTTACCATGGCACTGAGCACTCTACATGCAGTATCTATACAGTTCCAAATTACCCAGAGTAGTTATGTACACAACCTTACCACAGAATGCATTGAATACAAAGTAATGCATTGAACTCAATGGAGTGTACAGTTCAATTTTCTGATAACTACTATGTGCTAACATGATGTAAACATTGTTAGCACACTAACCATATGATTTAGAGTTGTCTGCAACCAATTTTACGAGTGTGCTACCTATTCTCCAGAAGTTACTTTCAGTAACATTACCTTCTCTACACAGTGGAACTTTAGCCTTTGCAGAAGTAAGCCAAGTCAGTGGCTGATGCAAAGTAAATGGTACCAGGTAGGTTACTGAATTCACCTTGCATTGGAGTATTCCATGTCACTGAGCACTCTACATGTAATATCTATACAGTTCCAAACCACCCAGTGTAGTTATGTACACAACCTTACCACAGGATGCATTGAATAGAAAGTAATGCATTCAACTCAATGGAGTGTACAGTTCAGTTTTGCTGATAACTACTATGTGCTAACATGATGTAAACATTGTTAGCACACTAGCCATATGATTTAGAGTTGTTTGCAACCAATTTTATGAGTGTGCTACCTATTCTCCAGAAGTTACTTTCAGTAACATTACCTTCTCTACACAGTGTAACTTTAGCCTTTGCATAATTGAACCAAGTCAATGGCTGTTCCACTGTAAATGGTACCAGGTAGGTTACTGAATTCAGCTTGCATTGGAGTTTTCCATGGCACTGAGCACTCTACATGCAATATCTACACAGTTCCAAATCACCCAGAGTAGTTATGTACACAACCTTACCACAGAATGCATTGAATAGAAAGTAATGCATTCAACTCAATGGAGTGTACAGTTCAATTTTGCTGATAGCTAGTATGTGCTAACATGATGTCAACATTGTTAGCACACTAACCATATGATTTAGAGTTGTCTGCAACCAATTTTATGAGTGTGCTACCTATTCTCCAGAAGTTACTTTCAGTAACATTACCTTCTCTACACAGTGGAACTTTAGCCTTTGCAGAATTGAACCAAGTCAATGGCCATCACGTTGTAAATGGTACCAGGTAGGTTACTGAATTCAGCTTGCATTGGAGTTTACCATGGCACTGAGCACTCTACATGCAGTATCTATACAGTTCCAAATTACCCAGAGTAGTTATGTACACAACCTCACCACAGAATGCATTGAATACAAAGTAATGCATTGAACTCAATGGAGTGTACAGTTCAATTTTCTGATAACTACTATGTGCTAACATGATGTAAACATTGTTAGCACACTAACCATATGATTTAGAGTTGTCTGCAACCAATTTTACGAGTGTGCTACCTATTCTCCAGAAGTTACTTTCAGTAACATTACCTTCTCTACACAGTGGAACTTTAGCCTTTGCAGAAGTAAACCAAGTCAATGGCTGTTCCACTGTAAATGGTACCAGGTAGGTTACTGAATTCAGCTTGCATTGGAGTTTTCCATGGCACTGAGCACTCTACATGCAATATCTATACAGTTCCAAATCACCCAGAGTAGTTATGTACACAACCTCACCACAGAATGCATTGAATACAAAGTAATGCATTCAACTCAATGGAGTGTACAGTTCTATTTGGCTGATAACTGCTATGTGCTGACATGATGTAAACATTGTTAGCACACTATCCATATGATTTAGAGATGTCTGCAACCAATTTTACGAGTGTGCTACCTATGATCCAGAAGTTACTTTCAGTAACTTTACCTTTTCTACACAGTGGAACTTTAGCCTTTGCAGAAGTAAGCCAAGTCAGTGGCTGATGCAAAGTAAATGGTACCAGGTAGGTTACTGAATTCACCTTGCATTGGAGTATTCCATGTCACTGAGCACTCTACATGTAATATCTATACAGTTCCAAACCACCCAGTGTAGTTATGTACACAACCTTACCACAGGATGCATTGAATAGAAAGTAATGCATTCAACTCAATGGAGTGTACAGTTCAGTTTTGCTGATAACTACTATGTGCTAACATGATGTAAACATTGTTAGCACACTAGCCATATGATTTAGAGTTGTTTGCAACCAATTTTATGAGTGTGCTACCTATTCTCCAGAAGTTACTTTCAGTAACATTACCTTCTCTACACAGTGTAACTTTAGCCTTTGCATAATTGAACCAAGTCAATGGCTGTTCCACTGTAAATGGTACCAGGTAGGTTACTGAATTCAGCTTGCATTGGAGTTTTCCATGGCACTGAGCACTCTACATGCAATATCTACACAGTTCCAAATCACCCAGAGTAGTTATGTACACAACTTTACCACAGAATGCATTGAATAGAAAGTAATTGATTCAACTCAATTGAGTATACAGTTCAATTTTGCTGATAACTACTATGTGCTAACATGATGTAAACATTGTTAGCACACTAGCCATGTGATTTAGAGTTGTTTGCAACCAATTTTATGAGTGTGCTACCTATTCTCCAGAAGTTACTTGCAGTAACATTACCTTTACACATTGGAACTTTAGCCTTTGCAGAAGTAAGCCAAGTCAGTGGCTGATCCAAAGTAAATGGTACCAGGTAGGTTACTGAATTCACCTTGCATTGGAGTATTCCATGTCACTGAGCACTCTACATGCAATATCTATACAGTTCCAAACCACCCAGTGTAGTTATGTACACAACCTTACCACAGAATGCATTGAATAGAAAGTAATGCATTCAACTCAATGGAGTGTACAGTTCAATTTTGCTGATAGCTAGTATGTGCTAACATGATGTCAACATTGTTAGCACACTAACCATATGATTTAGAGTTGTCTGCAACCAATTTTATGAGTGTGCTACCTATTCTCCAGAAGTTACTTTCAGTAACATTACCTTCTCTACACAGTGGAACTTTAGCCTTTGCAGAATTGAACCAAGTCAATGGCCATCACATTGTAAATGGTACCAGGTAGGTTACTGAATTCAGCTTGCATTGGAGTTTACCATGGCACTGAGCACTCTACATGCAGTATCTATACAGTTCCAAATTACCCAGAGTAGTTATGTACACAACCTTACCACAGAATGCATTGAATACAAAGTAATGCATTGAACTCAATGGAGTGTACAGTTCAATTTTCTGATAACTACTATGTGCTAACATGATGTAAACATTGTTAGCACACTAACCATATGATTTAGAGTTGTCTGCAACCAATTTTACGAGTGTGCTACCTATTCTCCAGAAGTTACTTTCAGTAACATTACCTTCTCTACACAGTGGAACTTTAGCCTTTGCAGAAGTAAACCAAGTCAATGGCTGTTCCACTGTAAATGGTACCAGGTAGGTTACTGAATTCAGCTTGCATTGGAGTTTTCCATGGCACTGAGCACTCTACATGCAATATCTATACAGTTCCAAATCACCCAGAGTAGTTATGTACACAACCTCACCACAGAATGCATTGAATACAAAGTAATGCATTCAACTCAATGGAGTGTACAGTTCTATTTGGCTGATAACTGCTATGTGCTGACATGATGTAAACATTGTTAGCACACTATGCATATGATTTAGAGATGTCTGCAACCAATTTTATGAGTGTGCTATCTATGCTCCAGAAGTTAGTTTCATTAACTTTACCTTCTCTACACAGTGGAACTTTAGCCTTTGCAGAATTGAACCAAGTCAATGGCCACCACAGTGTAAATGGTACCAGGTAGGTTACTGAATTCAGCTTGCATTGGAGTATTCCATGGCACTGAGCACTCTACATGCAATATCTATACAGTTCCAAACCACCCAGTGTAGTTATGTACAAAACCTTACCACAGAATGCATTGAATAGAAAGTAATTCATTCAACTCAATGGAGTGTACAGTTCAATTTTGCTGATAACTACCTTGTGCTAACATGATGTAAACATTGTTAGCACACTAACCATATGATTTAGAGATGTCTGCAACCAATTTTAAGAGTGTGCTACCTATGATCCAGAAGTTACTTTCAGTAACTTTACCTTCTCTACACAGTGGAACTTTAGCCTTTGCAGAAGTAAGCCAAGTCAGTGGCTGATGCAAAGTAAATGGTACCAGGTAGGTTACTGAATTCACCTTGCATTGGAGTATTCCATGTCACTGAGCACTCTACATGTAATATCTATACAGTTCCAAACCACCCAGTGTAGTTATGTACACAACCTTACCACAGGATGCATTGAATAGAAAGTAATGCATTCAACTCAATGGAGTGTACAGTTCAGTTTTGCTGATAACTACTATGTGCTAACATGATGTAAACATTGTTAGCACACTAGCCATATGATTTAGAGTTGTTTGCAACCAATTTTATGAGTGTGCTACCTATTCTCCAGAAGTTACTTTCAGTAACATTACCTTCTCTGCACAGTGTAACTTTAGCCTTTGCATAATTGAACCAAGTCAATGGCTGTTCCACTGTAAATGGTACCAGGTAGGTTACTGAATTCAGCTTGCATTGGAGTTTTCCATGGCACTGAGCACTCTACATGCAATATCTACACAGTTCCAAATCACCCAGAGTAGTTATGTACACAACCTTACCACAGAATGCATTGAATAGAAAGTAATTGATTCAACTCAATTGAGTATACCGTTCAATTTTGCTGATAACTACTATGTGCTAACATGATGTAAACATTGTTAGCACACTAGCCATGTGATTTAGAGTTGTTTGCAACCAATTTTATGAGTGTGCTACCTATTCTCCAGAAGTTACTTTCAGTAACATTACCTTCTCTACACAGTGGAACTTTAGCCTTTGCAGAATTGAACCAAGTCAATTGCCATCACATTGTAAATGGTACCAGGTAGGTTACTGAATTCAGCTTGCATTGGAGTTTACCATGGCACTGAGCACTCTACATGCAGTATCTATACAGTTCCAAATTACCCAGAGTAGTTATGTACACAACCTTACCACAGAATGCATTGAATACAAAGTAATGCATTGAACTCAATGGAGTGTACAGTTCAATTTTCTGATAACTACTATGTGCTAACATGATGTAAACATTGTTAGCACACTAACCATATGATTTAGAGTTGTCTGCAACCAATTTTACGAGTGTGCTACCTATGCTCCAGAAGTTACTTTCAGTAACTTTACCTTCTCTACACAGTGGAACTTTAGCCTTTCCAGAAGTAAGCAAAGTCAGTGGCTGATCCAAAGTAAATGGTACCAGGTAGGTTACTGAATTCAGTTTGCATTGGAGTTTTCCATGGCACTGAGCACTCTACATGCAATATCTATACAGTTCCAAATCACCCAGAGTACTTATGTACACAACCTTACCACAGAATGCATTGAGTAGAAAGCAATTCTTTCAACTCAATGTAGTGTACAGTTCAATTTTGCTGATAACTACTATGTGCTAACATGATGTAAACATTGTTAGCACCTTAACCATATGATTCAGAGTTGTCTGCAACCAATTTTATGAGTGTGGACCTATTCTCCAGAAGTTACTTTCAGTAACATTACCTTCTCTACACAGTGGAACTTTAGCCTTTGCAGAAGTAAGCCAAGTCAGTGGCTGATCCAAAGTAAATGGTACCAGGTAGGTTACTGAATTCACCTTGCATTGGAGTATTCCATGTCACTGAGCACTCTACGTGCAATATCTATACAGTTCCAAACCACCCAGTGTAGTTATGTACACAACCTTACCACAGAATGCATTGAATAGAAAGTAATGCATTCAACTCAATGGAGTGTACAGTTCTATTTGGCTGATAACTGCTATGTGCTGACATGATGTAAACATTGTTAGCACACTATCCATATGATTTAGAGATGTCTGCAACCAATTTTATGAGTGTGCTATCTATGCTCCAGAAGTTAGTTTCATTAACTTTACCTTCTCTACACAGTGCAACTTTAGCCTTTGCAGAATTGAACCAAGTCAATGGCCACCACAGTGTAAATGGTACCAGGTAGGTTACTGAATTCAGCTTGCATTGGAGTATTCCATGGCACTGAGCACTCTACATGCAATATCTATACAGTTCCAAACCACCCAGTGTAGTTATGTACAAAACCTTACCACAGAATGCATTGAATAGAAAGTAATTCATTCAACTCAATGGAGTGTACAGTTCAATTTTGCTGATAACTACCTTGTGCTAACATGATGTAAACATTGTTAGCACACTAGCCATATGATTTAGAGTTGTTTGCAACCAATTTTATGAGTGTGCTACCTATTGTCCAGAAGTTACTTTCAGTAACATTACCTTCTCTACACAGTGTAACTTTAGCCTTTGCATAATTGAACCAAGTCAATGGCTGTTCCACTGTAAATGGTACCAGGTAGGTTACTGAATTCAGCTTGCATTGGAGTTTTCCATGGCACTGAGCACTCTACATGCAATATCTACACAGTTCCAAATCACCCAGAGTAGTTATGTACACAACCTTACCACAGAATGCATTGAATAGAAAGTAATTGATTCAACTCAATTGAGTATACAGTTCAATTTTGCTGATAACTACTATGTGCTAACATGATGTAAACATTGTTAGCACACTAGCCATGTGATTTAGAGTTGTTTGCAACCAATTTTATGAGTGTGCTACCTATTCTCCAGAAGTTACTTTCAGTAACATTACCTTTACACATTGGAACTTTAGCCTTTGCAGAAGTAAGCCAAGTCAGTGGCTGATCCAAAGTAAATGGTACCAGGTAGGTTACTGAATTCACCTTGCATTGGAGTATTCCATGTCACTGAGCACTCTACATGCAATAATCTATACAGTTCCAAACCACCCAGTGTAGTTATGTACACAACCTTACCACAGAATGCATTGAATAGAAAGTAATGCATTCAACTCAATGGAGTGTACAGTTCAATTTTGCTGATAGCTAGTATGTGGTAACATGATGTCAACATTGTTAGCACACTAACCATATGATTTAGAGTTGTCTGCAACCAATTTTATGAGTGTGCTACCTATTCTCCAGAAGTTACTTTCAGTAACATTACCTTCTCTACACAGTGGAACTTTAGCCTTTGCAGAATTGAACAAGTCAATGGCCATCACATTGTAAATGGTACCAGGTAGGTTACTGAATTCAGCTTGCATTGGAGTTTACCATGGCACTGAGCACTCTACATGCAGTATCTATACAGTTCCAAATTACCCAGAGTAGTTATGTACACAACCTTACCACAGAATGCGTGAATACAAAGTAATGCATTGAACTCAATGGAGTGTACAGTTCAATTTTCTGATAACTACTATGTGCTAACATGATGTAAACATTGTTAGCACACTAACCATATGATTTAGAGTTGTCTGCAACCAATTTTACGAGTGTGCTACCTATTCTCCAGAAGTTACTTTCAGTAACATTACCTTCTCTACACAGTGGAACTTTAGCCTTTGCAGAAGTAAACCAAGTCAATGGCTGTTCCACTGTAAATGGTACCAGGTAGGTTACTGAATTCAGCTTGCATTGGAGTTTTCCATGGCACTGAGCACTCTACATGCAATATCTACACAGTTCCAAATCACCCAGAGTAGTTATGTACACAACCTTACCACAGAATGCATTGAATAGAAAGTAATTGATTCAACTCAATTGAGTATACAGTTCAATTTTGCTGATAACTACTATGTGCTAACATGATGTAAACATTGTTAGCACACTAGCCATGTGATTTAGAGTTGTTTGCAACCAATTTTATGAGTGTGCTACCTATTCTCCAGAAGTTACTTTCAGTAACATTACCTTTACACATTGGAACTTTAGCCTTTGCAGAAGTAAGCCAAGTCAGTGGCTGATCCAAAGTAAATGGTACCAGGTAGGTTACTGAATTCACCTTGCATTGGAGTATTCCATGTCACTGAGCACTCTACATGCAATAATCTATACAGTTCCAAACCACCCAGTGTAGTTATGTACACAACCTTACCACAGAATGCATTGAATAGAAAGTAATGCATTCAACTCAATGGAGTGTACAGTTCAATTTTGCTGATAGCTAGTATGTGCTAACATGATGTCAACATTGTTAGCACACTAACCATATGATTTAGAGTTGTCTGCAACCAATTTTATGAGTGTGCTACCTATTCTCCAGAAGTTACTTTCAGTAACATTACCTTCTCTACACAGTGGAACTTTAGCCTTTGCAGAATTGAACAAGTCAATGGCCATCACATTGTAAATGGTACCAGGTAGGTTACTGAATTCAGCTTGCATTGGAGTTTACCATGGCACTGAGCACTCTACATGCAGTATCTATACAGTTCCAAATTACCCAGAGTAGTTATGTACACAACCTTACCACAGAATGCGTGAATACAAAGTAATGCATTGAACTCAATGGAGTGTACAGTTCAATTTTCTGATAACTACTATGTGCTAACATGATGTAAACATTGTTAGCACACTAACCATATGATTTAGAGTTGTCTGCAACCAATTTTACGAGTGTGCTACCTATTCTCCAGAAGTTACTTTCAGTAACATTACCTTCTCTACACAGTGGAACTTTAGCCTTTGCAGAAGTAAACCAAGTCAATGGCTGTTCCACTGTAAATGGTACCAGGTAGGTTACTGAATTCAGCTTGCATTGGAGTTTTCCATGGCACTGAGCACTCTACATGCAATATCTATACAGTTCCAAATCACCCAGAGTAGTTATGTACACAACCTCACCACAGAATGCATTGAATACAAAGTAATGCATTCAACTCAATGGAGTGTACAGTTCTATTTGGCTGATAACTGCTATGTGCTGACATGATGTAAACATTGTTAGCACACTATCCATATGATGTAGAGATGTCTGCAACCAATTTTATGAGTGTGCTATCTATGCTCCAGAAGATACTTTCAGTAACTTTACCTTCTCTACACAGTGGAACTTTAGCCTTTGCAGAAGTAAGCCAAGTCAGTGGCTGATGCAAAGTAAATGGTACCAGGTAGGTTACTGAATTCACCTTGCATTGGAGTATTCCATGTCACTGAGCACTCTACATGTAATATCTATACAGTTCCAAACCACCCAGTGTAGTTATGTACACAACCTTACCACAGGATGCATTGAATAGAAAGTAATGCATTCAACTCAATGGAGTGTACAGTTCAGTTTTGCTGATAACTACTATGTGCTAACATGATGTAAACATTGTTAGCACACTAGGCATATGATTTAGAGTTGTTTGCAACCAATTTTATGAGTGTGCTACCTATTCTCCAGAAGTTACTTTCAGTAACATTACCTTCTCTACACAGTGGAACTTTAGCCTTTGCAGAATTGAACCAAGTCAATGGCCACCACAGTGTAAATGGTACCAGGTAGGTTACTGAATTCAGCTTGCATTGGAGTATTCCAAGGCACTGAGCACTCTACATGCAATATCTATACTGTTCCAAACCACCCAGTGTAGTTATGTACACAACCTTACCACAGAATGCATTGAATAGAAAGTAATTGATTCAACTCAATTGAGTATACAGTTCAATTTTGCTGATAGCTACTATGTGCTAACATGATGTAAACATTGTTAGCACACTAGCCATATGATTTAGAGTTGTTTGCAAACAATTTTAAGAGTGTGCTACCTATTCTCCAGAAGTTACTTTCAGTAACATTACCTCTACACAGTGGAACTTTAGCCTTTGCAGAATTGAACCAAGTCAATGGCTGTTCCACTGTAAATGGTACCAGGTAGGTTACTGAATTCAGCTTGCATTGGAGTTTTCCATGGCACTGAGCACTCTACATGCAATATCTACACAGTTCCAAATCACCCAGAGTAGTTATGTACACAACCTTACCACAGAATGCATTGAATAGAAAGTAATTGATTCAACTCAATTGAGTATACCGTTCAATTTTGCTGATAACTACTATGTGCTAACATGATGTAAACATTGTTAGCACACTAGCCATGTGATTTAGAGTTGTTTGCAACCAATTTTATGAGTGTGCTACCTATTCTCCAGAAGTTACTTTCAGTAACATTACCTTTACACATTGGAACTTTAGCCTTTGCAGAAGTAAGCCAAGTCAGTGGCTGATCCAAAGTAAATGGTACCGGGTAGGTTACTGAATTCACGTTGCATTGGAGTATTCCATGTCACTGAGCACTCTGCATGCAATATCTATACAGTTCCAAACCACCCAGTGTAGTTATGTACACAACCTTACCACAGAATGCATTGAATAGAAAGTAATGCATTCAACTCAATGGAGTGTACAGTTCAATTTTGCTGATAGATAGTATGTGCTAACATGATGTCAACATTGTTAGCACACTAACCATATGATTTAGAGATGTCTGCAACCAATTTTATGAGTGTGCTACCTATTCTCCAGAAGTTACTTTCAGTAACATTACCTTCTCTACACAGTGGAACTTTAGCCTTTGCAGAATTGAACCAAGTCAATTGCCATCACATTGTAAATGGTACCAGGTAGGTTACTGAATTCAGCTTGCATTGGAGTTTACCATGGCACTGAGCACTCTACATGCAGTATCTATACAGTTCCAAATTACCCAGAGTAGTTATGTACACAACCTTACCACAGAATGCATTGAATACAAAGTAATGCATTGAACTCAATGGAGTGTACAGTTCAATTTTCTGATAACTACTATGTGCTAACATGATGTAAACATTGTTAGCACACTAACCATATGATTTAGAGTTGTCTGCAACCAATTTTACGAGTGTGCTACCTATTCTCCAGAAGTTACTTTCAGTAACTTTACCTTCTCTACACAGTGGAACTTTAGCCTTTCCAGAAGTAAGCAAAGTCAGTGGCTGATCCAAAGTAAATGGTACCAGGTAGGTTACTGAATTCAGTTTGCATTGGAGTTTTCCATGGCACTGAGCACTCTACATGCAATATCTATACAGTTCCAAATCACCCAGAGTACTTATGTACACAACCTTACCACAGAATGCATTGAGTAGAAAGCAATTCTTTCAACTCAATGTAGTGTACAGTTCAATTTTGCTGATAACTACTATGTGCTAACATGATGTAAACATTGTTAGCACCTTAACCATATGATTCAGAGTTGTCTGCAACCAATTTTATGAGTGTGGACCTATTCTCCAGAAGTTACTTTCAGTAACATTACCTTCTCTACACAGTGGAACTTTAGCCTTTGCAGAAGTAAGCCAAGTCAGTGGCTGATCCAAAGTACATGGTACCAGGTAGGTTACTGAATTCACCTTGCATTGGAGTATTCCATGTCACTGAGCACTCTACATGCAATATCTATACAGTTCCAAATCACCCAGAGTAGTTATGCACACAACCTTACCACAGAATGTATTGAATAGAAAGTAATGCATTCAACTCAATGGAGTGTACAGTTCAATTTTGCTGATAACTACTATGTGCTAACATGATGTAAACATTGTTAGCACACTAGCCATATGATTTAGAGTTGTTTGCAACCAATTTTATGAGTGTGCTACCTATTCTCCAGAAGTTACTTTCAGTAACATTACCTTCTCTACACAGTGGAACTTTAGCCTTTGCAGAATTGAACGTAGTCAATGGCGACCACAGTGTAAATGGTACCAGGTAGGTTACTGAATTCAGCTTGCATTGGAGTATTCCAAGGCACTGAGCACTCTACATGCAATATCTATACTGTTCCAAACCACCCAGTGTAGTTATGTACACAACCTTACCACAGAATGCATTGAATAGAAAGTAATTGATTCAACTCAATTGAGTATACAGTTCAATTTTGCTGATAGCTACTATGTGCTAACATGATGTAAACATTGTTAGCACACTAGCCATATGATTTAGAGTTGTTTGCAAACAATTTTAAGAGTGTGCTACCTATTCTCCAGAAGTTACTTTCAGTAACATTACTCTACACAGTGGAACTTTAGCCTTTGCAGAATTGAACCAAGTCAATGGCTGTTCCACTGTAAATGGTACCAGGTAGGTTACTGAATTCAGCTTGCATTGGAGTTTTCCATGGCACTGAGCACTCTACATGCAATATCTACACAGTTCCAAATCACCCAGAGTAGTTATGTACACAACCTTACCACAGAATGCATTGAATAGAAAGTAATTGATTCAACTCAATTGAGTATACCGTTCAATTTTGCTGATAACTACTATGTGCTAACATGATGTAAACATTGTTAGCACACTAGCCATGTGATTTAGAGTTGTTTGCAACCAATTTTATGAGTGTGCTACCTATTCTCCAGAAGTTACTTTCAGTAACATTACCTTTACACATTGGAACTTTAGCCTTTGCAGAAGTAAGCCAAGTCAGTGGCTGATCCAAAGTAAATGGTACCAGGTAGGTTACTGAATTCACCTTGCATTGGAGTATTCCATGTCACTGAGCACTCTGCATGCAATATCTATACAGTTCCAAACCACCCAGTGTAGTTATGTACACAACCTTACCACAGAATGCATTGAATAGAAAGTAATGCATTCAACTCAATGGAGTGTACAGTTCAATTTTGCTGATAGCTATTATGTGCTAACATGATGTCAACATTGTTAGCACACTAACCATATGATTTAGAGATGTCTGCAACCAATTATATGAGTGTGCTACCTATTCTCCAGAAGTTACTTTCAGTAACATTACCTTCTCTACACAGTGGAACTTTAGCCTTTGCAGAATTGAACCAAGTCAATTGCCATCACATTGTAAATGGTACCAGGTAGGTTACTGAATTCAGCTTGCATTGGAGTTTACCATGGCACTGAGCACTCTACATGCAGTATCTATACAGTTCCAAATTACCCAGAGTAGTTATGTACACAACCTTACCACAGAATGCATTGAATACAAAGTAATGCATTGAACTCAATGGAGTGTACAGTTCAATTTTCTGATAACTACTATGTGCTAACATGATGTAAACATTGTTAGCACACTAACCATATGATTTAGAGTTGTCTGCAACCAATTTTACGAGTGTGCTACCTATTCTCCAGAAGTTACTTTCAGTAACATTACCTTCTCTACACAGTGGAACTTTAGCCTTTGCAGAAGTAAACCAAGTCAATGGCTGTTCCACTGTAAATGGTACCAGGTAGGTTACTGAATTCAGCTTGCATTGGAGTTTTCCATGGCACTGAGCACTCTACATGCAATATCTATACAGTTCCAAATCACCCAGAGTAGTTATGTACACAACCTCACCACAGAATGCATTGAATACAAAGTAATGCATTCAACTCAATGGAGTGTACAGTTCTATTTGGCTGATAACTGCTATGTGCTGACATGATGTAAACATTGGTAGCACACTATCCATATGATTTAGAGATGTCTGCAACCAATTTTATGAGTGTGCTACCTATGCTCCAGAAGTTACTTTCAGTAACTTTACCTTCTCTACACAGTGGAACTTTAGCCTTTCCAGAAGTAAGCAAAGTCAGTGGCTGATCCAAAGTAAATGGTACCAGGTAGGTTACTGAATTCAGTTTGCATTGGAGTTTTCCATGGCACTGAGCACTCTACATGCAATATCTATACAGTTCCAAATCACCCAGAGTACTTATGTACACAACCTTACCACAGAATGCATTGAGTAGAAAGCAATTCTTTCAACTCAATGTAGTGTACAGTTCAATTTTGCTGATAACTACTATGTGCTAACATGATGTAAACATTGTTAGCACCTTAACCATATGATTCAGAGTTGTCTGCAACCAATTTTATGAGTGTGGACCTATTCTCCAGAAGTTACTTTCAGTAACATTACCTTCTCTACACAGTGGAACTTTAGCCTTTGCAGAAGTAAGCCAAGTCAGTGGCTGATCCAAAGTAAATGGTACCAGGTAGGTTACTGAATTCACCTTGCATTGGAGTATTCCATGTCACTGAGCACTCTACATGCAATATCTATACAGTTCCAAATCACCCAGAGTAGTTATGCACACAACCTTACCACAGAATGTATTGAATAGAAAGTAATGCATTCAACTCAATGGAGTGTACAGTTCAATTTTGCTGATAACTACTATGTGCTAACATGATGTAAACATTGTTAGCACACTAGCCATATGATTTAGAGTTGTTTGCAACCAATTTTATGAGTGTGCTACCTATTCTCCAGAAGTTACTTTCAGTAACATTACCTTCTCTACACAGTGGAACTTTAGCCTTTGCAGAATTGAACCAAGTCAATGGCCACCACAGTGTAAATGGTACCAGGTAGGTTACTGAATTCACCTTGCATTGGAGTATTCCAAGGCACTGAGCACTCTACATGCAATATCTATACTGTTCCAAACCACCCAGTGTAGTTATGTACACAACCTTACCACAGAATGCATTGAATAGAAAGTAATTGATTCAACTCAATTGAGTATACAGTTCAATTTTGCTGATAGCTACTATGTGCTAACATGATGTAAACATTGTTAGCACACTAGCCATATGATTTAGAGTTGTTTGCAAACAATTTTAAGAGTGTGCTACCTATTCTCCAGAAGTTACTTTCAGTAACATTACCTCTACACAGTGGAACTTTAGCCTTTGCAGAATTGAACCAAGTCAATGGCTGTTCCACTGTAAATGGTACCAGGTAGGTTACTGAATTCAGCTTGCATTGGAGTTTTCCATGGCACTGAGCACTCTACATGCAATATCTACACAGTTCCAAATCACCCAGAGTAGTTATGTACACAACCTTACCACAGAATGCATTGAATAGAAAGTAATTGATTCAACTCAATTGAGTATACCGTTCAATTTTGCTGATAACTACTATGTGCTAACATGATGTAAACATTGTTAGCACACTAGCCATGTGATTTAGAGTTGTTTGCAACCAATTTTATGAGTGTGCTACCTATTCTCCAGAAGTTACTTTCAGTAACATTACCTTTACACATTGGAACTTTAGCCTTTGCAGAAGTAAGCCAAGTCAGTGGCTGATCCAAAGTAAATGGTACCAGGTAGGTTACTGAATTCACCTTGCATTGGAGTATTCCATGTCACTGAGCACTCTGCATGCAATATCTATACAGTTCCAAACCACCCAGTGTAGTTATGTACACAACCTTACCACAGAATGCATTGAATAGAAAGTAATGCATTCAACTCAATGGAGTGTACAGTTCAATTTTGCTGATAGCTAGTATGTGCTAACATGATGTCAACATTGTTAGCACACTAACCATATGATTTAGAGATGTCTGCAACCAATTATATGAGTGTGCTACCTATTCTCCAGAAGTTACTTTCAGTAACATTACCTTCTCTACACAGTGGAACTTTAGCCTTTGCAGAATTGAACCAAGTCAATTGCCATCACATTGTAAATGGTACCAGGTAGGTTACTGAATTCAGCTTGCATTGGAGTTTACCATGGCACTGAGCACTCTACATGCAGTATCTATACAGTTCCAAATTACCCAGAGTAGTTATGTACACAACCTTACCACAGAATGCATTGAATACAAAGTAATGCATTGAACTCAATGGAGTGTACAGTTCAATTTTCTGATAACTACTATGTGCTAACATGATGTAAACATTGTTAGCACACTAACCATATGATTTAGAGTTGTCTGCAACCAATTTTACGAGTGTGCTACCTATTCTCCAGAAGTTACTTTCAGTAACATTACCTTCTCTACACAGTGGAACTTTAGCCTTTGCAGAAGTAAACCAAGTCAATGGCTGTTCCACTGTAAATGGTACCAGGTAGGTTACTGAATTCAGCTTGCATTGGAGTTTTCCATGGCACTGAGCACTCTACATGCAATATCTATACAGTTCCAAATCACCCAGAGTAGTTATGTACACAACCTCACCACAGAATGCATTGAATACAAAGTAATGCATTCAACTCAATGGAGTGTACAGTTCTATTTGGCTGATAACTGCTATGTGCTGACATGATGTAAACATTGTTAGCACCTTAACCATATGATTCAGAGTTGTCTGCAACCAATTTTATGAGTGTGGACCTATTCTCCAGAAGTTACTTTCAGTAACATTACCTTCTCTACACAGTGGAACTTTAGCCTTTGCAGAAGTAAGCCAAGTCAGTGGCTGATCCAAAGTAAATGGTACCAGGTAGGTTACTGAATTCACCTTGCATTGGAGTATTCCATGTCACTGAGCACTCTACATGCAATATCTATACAGTTCCAAATCTCCCAGAGTAGTTATGCACACAACCTTACCACAGAATGTATTGAATAGAAAGTAATGCATTCAACTCAATGGAGTGTACAGTTCAATTTTGCTGATAACTACTATGTGCTAACATGATGTAAACATTGTTAGCACACTAGCCATATGATTTAGAGTTGTTTGCAACCAATTTTATGAGTGTGCTACCTATTCTCCAGAAGTTACTTTCAGTAACATTACCTTCTCTACACAGTGGAACTTTAGCCTTTGCAGAATTGAACCAAGTCAATGGCCATCACGTTGTAAATGGTACCAGGTAGGTTACTGAATTCAGCTTGCATTGGAGTTTACCATGGCACTGAGCACTCTACATGCAGTATCTATACAGTTCCAAATTACCCAGAGTAGTTATGTACACAACCTTACCACAGAATGCATTGAATACAAAGTAATGCATTGAACTCAATGGAGTGTACAGTTCAATTTTCTGATAACTACTATGTGCTAACATGATGTAAACATTGTTAGCACACTAACCATATGATTTAGAGTTGTCTGCAACCAATTTTACGAGTGTGCTACCTATTCTAAAGAAGTTACTTTCAGTAACATTACCTTCTCTACACAGTGGAACTTTAGCCTTTGCAGAAGTAAACCAAGTCAATGGCTGTTCCACTGTAAATGGTACCAGGTAGGTTACTGAATTCAGCTTGCATTGGAGTTTTCCATGGCACTGAGCACTCTACATGCAATATCTATACAGTTCCAAATCACCCAGAGTAGTTATGTACACAACCTCACCACAGAATGCATTGAATACAAAGTAATGCATTCAACTCAATGGAGTGTACAGTTCTATTTGGCTGATAACTGCTATGTGCTGACATGATGTAAACATTGGTAGCACACTATCCATATGATTTAGAGATGTCTGCAACCAATTTTATGAGTGTGCTACCTATGCTCCAGAAGTTACTTTCAGTAACTTTACCTTCTCTACACAGTGGAACTTTAGCCTTTCCAGAAGTAAGCAAAGTCAGTGGCTGATCCAAAGTAAATGGTACCAGGTAGATTACTGAATTCAGTTTGCATTGGAGTTTTCCATGGCACTGAGCACTCTACATGCAATATCTATACAGTTCCAAATCACCCAGAGTACTTATGTACACAACCTTACCACAGAATGCATTGAGTAGAAAGCAATTCTTTCAACTCAATGTAGTGTACAGTTCAATTTTGCTGATAACTACTATGTGCTAACATGATGTAAACATTGTTAGCACCTTAACCATATGATTCAGAGTTGTCTGCAACCAATTTTATGAGTGTGGACCTATTCTCCAGAAGTTACTTTCAGTAACATTACCTTCTCTACACAGTGGAACTTTAGCCTTTGCAGAAGTAAGCCAAGTCAGTGGCTGATCCAAAGTAAATGGTACCAGGTAGGTTACTGAAATCACCTTGCATTGGAGTATTCCATGTCACTGAGCACTCTACATGCAATATCTATACAGTTCCAAATCACCCAGAGTAGTTATGCACACAACCTTACCACAGAATGTATTGAATAGAAAGTAATGCATTCAACTCAATGGAGTGTACAGTTCAATTTTGCTGATAACTACTATGTGCTAACATGATGTAAACATTGTTAGCACACTAGCCATATGATTTAGAGTTGTTTGCAACCAATTTTATGAGTGTGCTACCTATTCTCCAGAAGTTACTTTCAGTAACATTACCTTCTCTACACAGTGGAACTTTAGCCTTTGCAGAATTGAACCAAGTCAATGGCCACCACAGTGTAAATGGTACCAGGTAGGTTACTGAATTCAGCTTGCATTGGAGTATTCCATGACACTGAGCACTCTACATGCAATATCTATACAGTTCCAAACCACCCAGTGTAGTTATGTACAAAACCTTACCACAGAATGTATTGAATAGAAAGTAATGCATTCAACTCAATGGAGTGTACAGTTCAATTTTGCTGATAACTACTTTTTGCTAACTAGATGTAAACATTGTTAGCACACTAAGCATATGATTTACAGATGTCTGCAACCAATTTTATGAGTGTGCTACCTATTCTCCAGAAGTTACTTTCAGTAACATTACCTTCTCTACACAGTGGAACTTTAGCCTTTGCATAATTGAACCAAGTCAATGGCTGTTCCACTGTAAATGGTACCAGGTAGGTTACTGAATTCAGCTTGCATTGGAGTTTTCCATGGCACTGAGCACTCTACATGCAATATCTACACATTTCCAAATCACCCAGAGTAGTTATGTACACAACCTTACCGCAGAATGCATTGAATAAAAAGTAATTCATTCTACTCGAAGGAGTGTACAGTTCAATTTTTCTGATAACTACTATGTGCTAACATGATGTAAACATTGTTAGCACACTATCCATATGATTTAGCGATGTCTGCAACCAATTTTATGAGTGTGCTACCTATGCTCCAGAAGTTACTTTCAGTATCTTTACCTTCTCTACACAGTGGAACTTTAGCCTTTGCAGAATTGAACCAAGTCAATGGCCACCACAGTGTAAATGGTACCAGGTAGGTTACTGAATTCAGCTTGCATTGGAGTATTCCATGTCACTGAGCACTCTACATGCAATATCTATACAGTTCCAAACCACCCAGTGTAGTTATGTACACAACCCTACCACAGAATGCATTGAATAGAAAGTAATGCATTCAAGTCAATGGAGTGTACAGTTCAATTTTGCTGATAACTACTATGTGCTAACATGATGTAAACATTGTTAGCACACTATCCATATGATTTAGAGTTGTTTGCAACCAATTTTATGAGTGTGCTACCTATGCTCCAGAAGTTACTTTCAGTAACTTTACCTTCTCTACACAGTGGAACTTTAGCCTTTGCAGAAGTAAGCCAAGTCACTGGCTGATCCAAAGTAAATGGTACCAGGCAGGTTACTGAATTCAGCTTGCATTGGAGTTTTCCATGGTACTGAGCACTCTACATGCAATATCTATACAGTTCCAAATCACCCAGAGTAGTTATGCACACAACCTTACCACAGAATGTATTGAATAGAAAGTAATGCATTCAACTCAATGGAGTGTACAGTTCAATTTTGCTGATAACTACTATGTGCTAACATGATGTAAACATTGTTAGCACACTAGCCATATGATTTAGAGTAGTTTGCAACCAATTTTATGAGTGTGCTACCTATTCTCCAGAAGTTACTTTCAGTAACATTACCTTCTCTACACAGTGGAACTTTAGCCTTTGCAGAATTGAACCAAGTCAATGGCCACCACAGTGTAAATGGTACCAGGTAGTTTACTGAATTCAGCTTGCATTGGAGTATTCCAAGGCACTGAGCACTCTACATGCAATATCTATACTGTTCCAAACCACCCAGTGTAGTTATGTACACAACCTTACCACAGAATGCATTGAATAGAAAGTAATTGATTCAACTCAATTGAGTATACAGTTCAATTTTGCTGATAGCTACTATGTGCTAACATGATGTAAACATTGTTAGCACACTAGCCATATGATTTAGAGTTGTTTGCAAATAATTTTATGAGTGTGCTACCTATCCTCCAGAAGTTACTTTCAGTAACATTACCTCTACACAGTGGAACTTAAGCCTTTGCAGAATTGAACCAAGTCAATGGCTGTTCCACTGTAAACGGTACCAGGTAGGTTACTGAATTCAGCTTGCATTGGAGTTTTTCACGGTACTGAGCACTCTACATGCAATATCTATACAGTTCCAAACCACCCAGAGTAGTTATGTACATAACCTTACCACAGAATGCATTGAATATAAAGTAATGCATTCTACTCGAAGGAGCGTATAGTTCAATTTTGCTGATAACTACTATGTGCTAACATGATGTAAACATTGTTAGCACACTAGCCATATGATTTAGAGTTATTTGCAACCAATGTTATGAGTGTGCTACCTATGCTCCAGAAGTTACTTTCAGTAACTTTACCTTCTCTACACAGTGGAACTTTAGCCTTTGCAGAAGTAAGCCAAGTCAGTGGCTGATCCAAAGTAAATGGTACCAGGTAGGTTACAGAATTCAGCTTGCATTGGAGATTTCCATGGCACTGAGCACTCTACATACAATATCTATACAGTTCCAAATCACCCAGAGTAGTTATGTACACAACCTTACCACAGAATGCATTGAAGAGAAAGTAATGCATTCAACTCAATGGAGTGTACAGTTCAATTTATCTGATAACTACTATGTGCTAACATGATGTAAAATTTGTTAGCACACTATCCATATGATTTAGCGATGTCTGCAACCAATTTTATGAGTGTGCTACCTATGCTCCAGAAGTTACTTTCAGTATCTTTACCTTCTCTACACAGTGGAACTTTAGCCTTTGCAGAAGTAAGCCAAGTCAGTGGCTGATCCAAAGTAAATGGTACCAGGTAGGTTACTGAATTCAGCTTGCATTGGAGTATTCCATGGCACTGAGCACTCTACATGCAATATCTATACAGTTCCAAACCACCCAGTGTAGTTATGTACAAAACCTTACCACAGAATGCATTGAAAAGAAAGTAATGCATTCAACTCAATGGAGTGTACAGTTCAATTTTGCTGATAACTACTATGTGCTAACATGATGTAAACATTGTTTGCACACTAGCCATATGATTTAGAGTTGTTTGCAACCAATTTTATGAGTGTGCTAACTATTCTCCAGAAGTTACTTTCAGTAACATTACCTTCTCTACACAGTGGAACTTTAGCCTTTGCATAATTGAACCAAGTCAATGGCTGTTCCACTGTAAATGGTACCAGGTAGGTTACTGAATTCAGCTTGCATTGGAGTTTTCCATGGCACTGAGCACTCTACATGCAATATCTACACAGTTGCAAATCACTCAGAGTAGTTATGTACATAACCTTACCACAGAATGCATTGAATATAAAGTAATGCATTCTACTCGAAGGAGCGTACAGTTCAATTTTGCTGATAACTACTATGTGCTAACATGATGTAAACATTGTTAGCACACTATCCATATGATTTAGCGATGTCTGCAACCAATTTTATGAGTGTGCTACCTATGCTCCAGAAGTTACTTTCAGTAACTTTACCTTCTCTACACAGTGGAACTTTAGCCTTTGCAGAAGTAAGCCAAGTCACTGGCTGATCCAAAGTAAATGGTACCAGTCAGGTTACTGAATTCAGCTTGCATTGGAGTTTTCCATGGCACTGAGCACTCTACATGCAATATCTATACAGTTCCAAATCACCCAGAGTAGTTATGCACACAACCTTACCACAGAATGTATTGAATAGAAAGTAATGCATTCAACTCAATGGAGTGTACAGTTCAATTTTGCTGATAACTACTATGTGCTAACATGATGTAAACATTGTTAGCACACTAGCCATATGATTTAGAGTTGTTTGCAACCAATTTTATGAGTGTGCTACCTATTCTCGAGAAGTTACTTTCAGTAACATTACCTTCTCTACACAGTGGAACTTTAGCCTTTGCATAATTGAACCAAGTCAATGGCTGTTCCACTGTAAATGGTACCAGGTAGGTTACTGAATTCAGCTTGCATTGGAGTATTCCATGTCACTGAGGACTCTACATGCAATATCTATACAGTTCCAAACCACCCAGTGTAGTTATGTACACAAACCTACCACAGAATGCATTGAATAGAAAGTAATGCATTCAAGTCAATGGAGTGTACAGTTTAATTTTGCTGATAACTACTATGTGCTAACATGATGTAAACATTGTTAGCACACTAGCCATATGATTTAGAGTTGTTTGCAACCAATTTTATGAGTGTGCTACCTATTCTCCAGAAGTTACTTTCAGTAACATTACCTTCTCTACACAGTGGAACTTTAGCCTTTGCATAATTGAACCAAGTCAATGGCTGTTCCACTGTAAATGGTACCAGGTAGGTTACTGAATTCAGCTTGCATTGGAGTTTTCCATGGCACTGAGCACTCTACATGCAATATCTACACAGTTGCAAATCACTCAGAGTAGTTATGTACATAAACTTACCACAGAATGCATTGAATATAAAGTAATGCATTCTACTCGAAGGAGCGTACAGTTCAATTTTGCTGATAACTACTATGTGCTAACATGATGTAAACATTGTTAGCACACTATCCATATGATTTAGCGATGTCTGCAACCAATTTTATGAGTGTGCTACCTATGCTCCAGAAGTTACTTTCAGTAACTTTACCTTCTCTACACAGTGGAACTTTAGCCTTTGCAGAAGTAAGCCAAGTCACTGGCTGATCCAAAGTAAATGGTACCAGTCAGGTTACTGAATTCAGCTTGCATTGGAGTTTTCCATGGCACTGAGCACTCTACATGCAATATCTATACAGTTCCAAATCACCCAGAGTAGTTATGCACACAACCTTACCACAGAATGTATTGAATAGAAAGTAATGCATTCAACTCAATGGAGTGTACAGTTCAATTTTGCTGATAACTACTATGTGCTAACATGATGTAAACATTGTTAGCACACTAGCCATATGATTTAGAGTTGTTTGCAACCAATTTTATGAGTGTGCTACCTATTCTCCAGAAGTTACTTTC
Organism: Hypanus sabinus; assembly: GCF_030144855.1. Classification (NCBI taxonomy): domain Eukaryota; kingdom Metazoa; phylum Chordata; class Chondrichthyes; order Myliobatiformes; family Dasyatidae; genus Hypanus; species Hypanus sabinus. The sequence goes on along the minus strand of NC_082716.1, from coordinate 93,130,309 downwards.
AGTAACATTACCTTCTCTACACAGTGGAACTTTAGCCTTTGCATAATTGAACCAAGTCAATGGCTGTTCCACTGTAAATGGTACCAGGTAGGTTACTGAATTCAGCTTGCATTGGAGTATTCCATGTCACTGAGCACTCTACATGCAATATCTATACAGTTCCAAACCACCCAGTGTAGTTATGTACACAAACCTACCACAGAATGCATTGAATAGAAAGTAATGCATTCAAGTCAATGGAGTGTACAGTTCAATTTTGCTGATAACTACTATGTGCTAACATGATGTAAACATTGTTAGCACACTAGCCATATGATTTAGAGTTGTTTGCAACCAATTTTATGAGTGTGCTACCTATTCTCCAGAAGTTACTTTCAGTAACATTACCTTCTCTACACAGTGGAACTTTAGCCTTTGCAGAATTGAACCAAGTCAATGGCCACCACAGTGTAAATGGTACCAGGTAGGTTACTGAATTCAGCTTGCATTGGAGTATTCCATGGCACTGAGCACTCTACATGCAATATCTATACTGTTCCAAACCACCCAGTGTAGTTATGTACACAACCTTACCACAGAATGCATTGAATAGAAAGTAATTGATTCAACTCAATTGAGTATACAGTTCAATTTTGCTGATAGCTACTATGTGCTAACATGATGTAAACATTGTTAGCACACTAGCCATATGATTTAGAGTTGTTTGCAAACAATTTTATGAGTGTGCTACCCATCCTCCAGAAGTTACTTTCAGTAACATTACCTCTACACAGTGGAACTTTAGCCTTTGCAGAATTGAACCAAGTCAATGGCTGTTCCACTGTAAATGGTACCAGGTAGGTTACTGAATTCAGCTTGCATTGGAGTTTTTCACGGTACTGAGCACTCTACATGCAATATCTATACAGTTCCAAACCACCCAGAGTAGTTATGTACATAACCTTACCACAGAATGCATTGAATATAAAGTAATGCATTCTACTCGAAGGAGCGTATAGTTCAATTTTGCTGATAACTACTATGTGCTAACATGATGTAAACATTGTTAGCACAATAGCCATATGATTTAGAGTTATTTGCAACCAATGTTATGAGTGTGCTACCTATGCTCCAGAAGTTACTTTCAGTAACTTTACCTTCTCTACACAGTGGAACTTTAGCCTTTGCAGAAGTAAGCCAAGTCAGTGGCTGATCCAAAGTAAATGGTACCAGGTAGGTTACAGAATTCAGCTTGCATTGGAGTTTTCCATGGCACTGAGCACTCTACATACAATATCTATACAGTTCCAAATCACCCAGAGTAGTTATGTACACGACCTTACCACAGAATGCATTGAAAAGAAAGTAATGCATTCAACTCAATGGAGTGTACAGTTCAATTTATCTGATAACTACTATGTGCTAACATGATGTAAACATTGTTAGCACACTATCCATATGATTTAGCGATGTCTGCAACCAATTTTATGAGTGTGCTACCTATGCTCCAGAAGTTACTTTCAGTATCTTTACCTTCTCTACACAGTGGAACTTTAGCCTTTGCAGAAGTAAGCCAAGTCATTGGCTGATCCAAAGTAAATGGTACCAGGTAGGTTACTGAATTCAGCTTGCATTGGAGTATTCCATGGCACTGAGCACTCTACATGCAATATCTATACAGTTCCAAACCACCCAGTGTAGTTATGTACAAAACCTTACCACAGAATGCATTGAAAAGAAAGTAATGCATTCAACTCAATGGAGTGTACAGTTCAATTTTGCTGATAACTACTATGTGCTAACATGATGTAAACATTGTTTGCACACTAGCCATATGATTTAGAGTTGTTTGCAACCAATTTTATGAGTGTGCTAACTATTCTCCAGAAGTTACTTTCAGTAACATTACCTTCTCTACACAGTGGAACTTTAGCCTTTGCAGAATTGAACCAAGTCAATGGCCACCACAGTGTAAATGGTACCAGATAGGTTACTGAATTCAGCTTGCATTGGAGTATTCCATGGCACTGAGCACTCTACATGCAATATCTATACTGTTCCAAACCACCCAGTGTAGTTATGTACACAACCTTACCACAGAATGCATTGAATAGAAAGTAATTGATTCAACTCAATTGAGTATATAGTTCAATTTTGCTGATAGCTACTATGTGCTAACATGATGTAAACATTGTTAGCACACTAGCCATATGATTTAGAGTTGTTTGCAAACAATTTTAAGAGTGTGCTACCTATTCTCCAGAAGTTACTTTCAGTAACATTACCTCTACACAGTGGAACTTTAGCCTTTGCAGAATTGAACCAAGTCAATGGCTGTTCCACTGTAAATGGTACCAGGTAGGTTACTGAATTCAGCTTGCATTGGAGTTTTTCACGGTACTGAGCACTCTACATGCAATATCTATACAGTTCCAAACCACCCAGAGTAGTTATGTACATAACCTTACCACAGAATGCATTGAATATAAAGTAATGCATTCTACTCGAAGGAGCGTATAGTTCAATTTTGCTGATAACTACTATGTGCTAACATGATGTAAACATTGTTAGCAAACTAGCCATATGATTTAGAGTTATTTGCAACCAATGTTATGAGTGTGCTTCCTATGCTCCAGAAGTTACTTTCAGTAACTTTACCTTCTCTACACAGTGGAACTTTAGCCTTTGTAGAAGTAAGCCAAGTCAGTGGCTGATCCAAAGTAAATGGTACCAGGTAGGTTACAGAATTCAGCTTGCATTGGAGTTTTCCATGGCACTGAGCACTCTACATACAATATCTATACAGTTCCAAATCACCCAGAGTAGTTATGTACACAACCTTACCACAGAATGCATTGAAAAGAAAGTAATGCATTCAACTCAATGGAGTGTACAGTTCAATTTATCTGATAACTACTATGTGCTAACATGATGTAAACATTGTTAGCACACTATCCATATGATTTAGCGATGTCTGCAACCAATTTTATGAGTGTGCTACCTATGCTCCAGAAGTTACTTTCAGTATCTTTACCTTCTCTACACAGTGGAACTTTAGCCTTTGCAGAATTGAACCAAGTCAATGGCCACCACAGTGTAAATGGTACCAGGTAGGTTACTGAATTCAGCTTGCATTGGAGTATTCCATGTCACTGAGCACTCTACATGCAATATCTATACAGTTCCAAACCACCCAGTGTAGTTATGTACACAACCCTACCACAGAATGCATTGAATAGAAAGTAATGCATTCAAGTCAATGGAGTGTACAGTTCAATTTTGCTGATAACTACTATGTGCTAACATGATGTAAACATTGTTAGCACACTAGCCATATGATTTAGAGTTGTTTGCAACCAATTTTATGAGTGTGCTACCTATTCTCCAGAAGTTAATTTCAGTAACATTACCTTCTCTACACAGTGGAACTTTAGCCTTTTCATAATTGAACCAAGTCAATGGCTGTTCCACTGTAAATGGTACCAGGCAGGTTACTGAATTCAACTTGCATTGGAGTTTTCCATGGCACTGAGCACTCTACATGCAATATCTATACAGTTCCAAATCACCCAGAGTAGTTATGCACACAACCTTACCACAGAATGTATTGAATAGAAAGTAATGCATTCAACTCAATGGAGTGTACAGTTCAATTTTGCTGATAACTACTATGTGCTAACATGATGTAAACATTGTTAGCACACTAGCCATATGATTTAGAGTTGTTTGCAACCAATTTTATGTGTGTGCTACCTATTCTCCAGAAGTTACTTTCAGTAACATTACCTTCTCTACACAGTGGAACTTTAGCCTTTGCATAATTGAACCAAGTCAATGGCTGTTCCACTGTAAATGGTACCAGGTAGGTTACTGAATTCAGCTTGCATTGAAGTTTTCCAAGGCACTGAGCACTCTACATGCAATATCTACACATTTCCAAATCAGCCAGGGTAGTTATGTACACAACCGTACCGCAGAATGCATTGAATAGAAAGTAATTCATTCTACACGAAGGAGTGTACAGTTCAATTTTGCTGATAGCTACTATGTGCTAACATGATGTAAACATTGTTAGCACACTAGCCATATGATTTAGAGTTGTTTGCAAACAATTTTATGAGTGTGCTACCTATCCTCCAGAAGTTACTTTCAGTAACATTACCTCTACACAGTGGAACTTAAGCCTTTGCAGAATTGAACCAAGTCAATGGCTGTTCCACTGTAAACGGTACCAGGTAGGTTACTGAATTCAGCTTGCATTGGAGTTTTTCACGGTACTGAGCACTCTACATGCAATATCTATACAGTTCCAAACCACCCAGAGTAGTTATGTACATAACCTTACCACAGAATGCATTGAATATAAAGTAATGCATTCTACTCGGAGCGTATAGTTCAATTTTGCTGATAACTACTATGTGCTAACATGATGTAAACATTGTTAGCACACTAGCCATATGATTTAGAGTTATTTGCAACCAATGTTATGAGTGTGCTACCTATGCTCCAGAAGTTACTTTCAGTAACTTTACCTTCTCTACACAGTGGAACTTTAGCCTTTGCAGAAGTAAGCCAAGTCAGTGGCTGATCCAAAGTAAATGGTACCAGGTAGGTTACAGAATTCAGCTTGCATTGGAGTTTTCCATGGCACTGAGCACTCTACATACAATATCTATACAGTTCCAAATCACCCAGAGTAGTTATGTACACAACCTTACCACAGAATGCATTGAAAAGAAAGTAATGCATTCAACTCAATGGAGTGTACAGTTCAATTTATCTGATAACTACTATGTGCTAACATGATGTAAACATTGTTAGCACACTATCCATATGATTTAGCGATGTCTGCAACCAATTTTATGAGTGTGCTACCTATGCTCCAGAAGTTAGTTTCAGTATCTTTACCTTCTCTACACAGTGGAACTTTAGCCTTTGCAGAAGTAAGCCAAGTCAGTGGCTGATCCAAAGTAAATGGTACCAGGTAGGTTACTGAATTCAGCTTGCATTGGAGTATTCCATGGCCCTGAGCACTCTACATGCAATATCTATACAGTTCCAAACCACCCAGTGTAGTTATGTACAAAACCTTACCACAGAATGCATTGAAAAGAAAGTAATGCATTCAACTCAATGGAGTGTACAGTTCAATTTTGCTGATAACTACTATGTGCTAACATGATGTAAACATTGTTTGCACACTAGCCATATGATTTAGAGTTGTTTGCAACCAATTTTATGAGTGTGCTAACTATTCTCCAGAAGTTACTTTCAGTAACATTACCTTCTCTACACAGTGGAACTTTAGCCTTTGCAGAATTGAACCAAGTCAATGGCCACCACAGTGTAAATGGTACCAGATAGGTTACTGAATTCAGCTTGCATTGGAGTATTCCATGGCACTGAGCACTCTACATGCAATATCCATACTGTTCCAAACCACCCAGTGTAGTTATGTACACAACCTTACCACAGAATGCATTGAATAGAAAGTAATTGATTCAACTCAATTGAGTATATAGTTCAATTTTGCTGATAGCTACTATGTGCTAACATGATGTAAACATTGTTAGCACACTAGCCATATGATTTAGAGTTGTTTGCAAACAATTTTAAGAGTGTGCTACCTATTCTCCAGAAGTTACTTTCAGTAACATTACCTCTACACAGTGGAACTTTAGCCTTTGCAGAATTGAACCAAGTCAATGGCTGTTCCACTGTAAATGGTACCAGGTAGGTTACTGAATTCAGCTTGCATTGGAGTTTTTCACGGTACTGAGCACTCTACATGCAATATCTATACAGTTCCAAACCACCCAGAGTAGTTATGTACATAACCTTACCACAGAATGCATTGAATATAAAGTAATGCATTCTACTCGAAGGAGCGTACAGTTCAATTTTGCTGATAACTACTATGTGCTAACATGATGTAAACATTGTTAGCAAACTAGCCATATGATTTAGAGTTATTTGCAACCAATGTTATGAGTGTGCTTCCTATGCTCCAGAAGTTACTTTCAGTAACTTTACCTTCTCTACACAGTGGAACTTTAGCCTTTGCAGAAGTAAGCCAAGTCAGTGGCTGATCCAAAGTAAATGGTACCAGGTAGGTTACAGAATTCAGCTTGCATTGGAGTTTTCCATGGCACTGAGCACTCTACATACAATATCTATACAGTTCCAAATCACCCAGAGTAGTTATGTACACAACCTTACCACAGAATGCATTGAAAAGAAAGTAATGCATTCAACTCAATGGAGTGTACAGTTCAATTTATCTGATAACTACTATGTGCTAACATGATGTAAACATTGTTAGCACACTATCCATATGATTTAGCGATGTCTGCAACCAATTTTATGAGTGTGCTACCTATGCTCCAGAAGTTACTTTCAGTATCTTTACCTTCTCTACACAGTGGAACTTTAGCCTTTGCAGAATTGAACCAAGTCAATGGCCACCACAGTGTAAATGGTACCAGGTAGGTTACTGAATTCAGCTTGCATTGGAGTATTCCATGTCACTGAGCACTCTACATGCAATATCTATACAGTTCCAAACCACCCAGTGTAGTTATGTACACAACCCTACCACAGAATGCATTGAATAGAAAGTAATGCATTCAAGTCAATGGAGTGTACAGTTCAATTTTGCTGATAACTACTATGTGCTAACATGATGTAAACATTGTTTGCACACTAGCCATATGATTTAGAGTTGTTTGCAACCAATTTTATGAGTGTGCTAACTATTCTCCAGAAGTTACTTTCAGTAACATTACCTTCTCTACACAGTGGAACTTTAGCCTTTGCAGAATTGAACCAAGTCAATGGCCACCACAGTGTAAATGGTACCAGATAGGTTACTGAATTCAGCTTGCATTGGAGTATTCCATGGCACTGAGCACTCTACATGCAATATCTATACTGTTCCAAACCACCCAGTGTAGTTATGTACACAACCTTACCACAGAATGCATTGAATAGAAAGTAATTGATTCAACTCAATTGAGTATATAGTTCAATTTTGCTGATAGCTACTATGTGCTAACATGATGTAAACATTGTTAGCACACTAGCCATATGATTTAGAGTTGTTTGCAAACAATTTTAAGAGTGTGCTACCTATTCTCCAGAAGTTACTTTCAGTAACATTACCTCTACACAGTGGAACTTTAGCCTTTGCAGAATTGAACCAAGTCAATGGCTGTTCCACTGTAAATGGTACCAGGTAGGTTACTGAATTCAGCTTGCATTGGAGTTTTTCACGGTACTGAGCACTCTACATGCAATATCTATACAGTTCCAAACCACCCAGAGTAGTTATGTACATAACCTTACCACAGAATGCATTGAATATAAAGTAATGCATTCTACTCGAAGGAGCGTACAGTTCAATTTTGCTGATAACTACTATGTGCTAACATGATGTAAACATTGTTAGCAAACTAGCCATATGATTTAGAGTTATTTGCAACCAATGTTATGAGTGTGCTTCCTATGCTCCAGAAGTTACTTTCAGTAACTTTACCTTCTCTACACAGTGGAACTTTAGCCTTTGTAGAAGTAAGCCAAGTCAGTGGCTGATCCAAAGTAAATGGTACCAGGTAGGTTACAGAATTCAGCTTGCATTGGAGTTTTCCATGGCACTGAGCACTCTACATACAATATCTATACAGTTCCAAATCACCCAGAGTAGTTATGTACACAACCTTACCACAGAATGCATTGAAAAGAAAGTAATGCATTCAACTCAATGGAGTGTACAGTTCAATTTATCTGATAACTACTATGTGCTAACATGATGTAAACATTGTTAGCACACTATCCATATGATTTAGCGATGTCTGCAACCAATTTTATGAGTGTGCTACCTATGCTCCAGAAGTTACTTTCAGTATCTTTACCTTCTCTACACAGTGGAACTTTAGCCTTTGCAGAATTGAACCAAGTCAATGGCTGTTCCACTGTAAATGGTACCAGGCAGGTTACTGAATTCAACTTGCATTGGAGTTTTCCATGGCACTGAGCACTCTACATGCAATATCTATACAGTTCCAAATCACCCAGAGTAGTTATGCACACAACCTTACCACAGAATGTATTGAATAGAAAGTAATGCATTCAACTCAATGGAGTGTACAGTTCAATTTTGCTGATAACTACTATGTGCTAACATGATGTAAACATTGTTAGCACACTAGCCATATGATTTAGAGTTGTTTGCAACCAATTTTATGAGTGTGCTACCTATTCTCCAGAAGTTACTTTCAGTAACATTACCTTCTCTACACAGTGGAACTTTAGCCTTTGCATAATTGAACCAAGTCAATGGCTGTTCCACTGTAAATGGTACCAGGTAGGTTACTGAATTCAGCTTGCATTGAAGTTTTCCAAGGCACTGAGCACTCTACATGCAATATCTACACATTTCCAAATCAGCCAGGGTAGTTATGTACACAACCGTACCGCAGAATGCATTGAATAGAAAGTAATTCATTCTACACGAAGGAGTGTACAGTTCAATTTTGCTGATAGCTACTATGTGCTAACATGATGTAAACATTGTTAGCACACTAGCCATATGATTTAGAGTTGTTTGCAAACAATTTTATGAGTGTGCTACCTATCCTCCAGAAGTTACTTTCAGTAACATTACCTCTACACAGTGGAACTTAAGCCTTTGCAGAATTGAACCAAGTCAATGGCTGTTCCACTGTAAACGGTACCAGGTAGGTTACTGAATTCAGCTTGCATTGGAGTTTTTCACGGTACTGAGCACTCTACATGCAATATCTATACAGTTCCAAACCACCCAGAGTAGTTATGTACATAACCTTACCACAGAATGCATTGAATATAAAGTAATGCATTCTACTCGGAGCGTATAGTTCAATTTTGCTGATAACTACTATGTGCTAACATGATGTAAACATTGTTAGCACACTAGCCATATGATTTAGAGTTATTTGCAACCAATGTTATGAGTGTGCTACCTATGCTCCAGAAGTTACTTTCAGTAACTTTACCTTCTCTACACAGTGGAACTTTAGCCTTTGCAGAAGTAAGCCAAGTCAGTGGCTGATCCAAAGTAAATGGTACCAGGTAGGTTACAGAATTCAGCTTGCATTGGAGTTTTCCATGGCACTGAGCACTCTACATACAATATCTATACAGTTCCAAATCACCCAGAGTAGTTATGTACACAACCTTACCACAGAATGCATTGAAAAGAAAGTAATGCATTCAACTCAATGGAGTGTACAGTTCAATTTATCTGATAACTACTATGTGCTAACATGATGTAAACATTGTTAGCACACTATCCATATGATTTAGCGATGTCTGCAACCAATTTTATGAGTGTGCTACCTATGCTCCAGAAGTTAGTTTCAGTATCTTTACCTTCTCTACACAGTGGAACTTTAGCCTTTGCAGAAGTAAGCCAAGTCAGTGGCTGATCCAAAGTAAATGGTACCAGGTAGGTTACTGAATTCAGCTTGCATTGGAGTATTCCATGGCACTGAGCACTCTACATGCAATATCTATACAGTTCCAAACCACCCAGTGTAGTTATGTACAAAACCTTACCACAGAATGCATTGAAAAGAAAGTAATGCATTCAACTCAATGGAGTGTACAGTTCAATTTTGCTGATAACTACTATGTGCTAACATGATGTAAACATTGTTTGCACACTAGCCATATGATTTAGAGTTGTTTGCAACCAATTTTATGAGTGTGCTAACTATTCTCCAGAAGTTACTTTCAGTAACATTACCTTCTCTACACAGTGGAACTTTAGCCTTTGCAGAATTGAACCAAGTCAATGGCCACCACAGTGTAAATGGTACCAGATAGGTTACTGAATTCAGCTTGCATTGGAGTATTCCATGGCACTGAGCACTCTACATGCAATATCCATACTGTTCCAAACCACCCAGTGTAGTTA